>NC_091821.1:473907934-474115434 GCF_038994185.2 Dermacentor albipictus
GTGCTTTTAAAGCGCTCTTCTGCAAGGCCGTTGTTGGCCAAGGGCCCAAAAGTTTCCTTAAACTGAAAGGCCTGCGGTCTAATTTAATTAGCGCTCATTTAAGTCGGCATCTTGGTGTGTCGTGATGTGGGCAATCTAGAAGGAGTTGATATATATCTTCGTCTGCAAATCCACAATCACATTCGGGGGTTTCCGCTGGGCCAATTCTGTGTAAGGAATGCCTTGTGTAGGCAGTGCCTAGCTTTAATCGATGAATAAGGGTTTCCATACTTCTATCTAATGACAATGAAAATTTGAATTCAATAAATGGAACAATATGGCATAAGTCCGAGCTCTTAGAATTTTGGTCAAACAAAGTGTTTCTGGACATTTTGAAAGACGGTGTCCTTGTGAGGCAGCGCAAAGAAAAAGGGTTGTGTGTTCGAGTTGCCGCGTAACAAGATGATGTTTTCTCATATATTCAAATTATAATCCGACGCTATCATTTACACAGATTGTGTGTAAGTCGGACTTTACGAATTTTCTGAAGCATTTCACTTAGACAAATTCAATTTGTTCATAAACGACTATGAGCCACGCGGAAGGTCTGCGTGGTTGTGGTTCGGGATTATTTTTTCCGAGACGGACAACGCCGCCAACGCTGGATGTCCTGCGACACTCGGCCCTTGAAACTATCGCATTGAGAAGGACCCATTATCAGTATATTTAAGAACACGCACTTCATACGTGGATAAAGTAAAGCCTTGAAATGTTGGCTTTTTGAGGATGGGCGCTAGAAGTGGTTACTAAACACAAACAGAACAGGAGCGGAGACAGCGGAAACCTTTGGCGACCGAATCACATTAGAGCGAACCAATAACTACAAATCGAGTTGAGCCATAAGCACAGCAAATGCGAACTACATTGATCAGCCTCGATCCAAGATTAATATGGTCTAGCAAACAAAAAAGGAATTGATCCTCAACTCTATCGAAGGCTTCGACTAAGCCAAGATGAACCATGGCAACTTGTACGACATCAAGTGCAACACGTTCGAACCTACTACGCGCACCGTCCATGATCGAGTGAATCGACAGCCCTCCAATACCACACGCCTGGTGATCACTGAACACAGAACGAATAACATCCTGCAGCCGACAAACATATATTTGCAAATATATTATAGTCTACATGGCAAAAAAAATTATCGGACGGCGTCCTTCCACTTTCTATAGTTTGGCTTCACCATTATTTATTTAGACTCAAGAACAGTACGCCCCTCGTGTAGTTCTGGAAGCAGGTAAACCAGATTGTAAGCTTCGCGATAGACGCGGAGCAAGAAAGGAGGTAACAAAGAGCAGGATGTCTTGGAAAACTTAGCTGTAAGGTCACGACGTCCAGTATTAGTAAAGAGCAGTTTTAAGATCAGGAATGCCGGCTGCGAGTGCTATAGCCTGGGCAGTAGCATTGCCAAGATGATGAGGCCGGCGCGGAATATATTTTTCTGTATTGGACATATACATTGAATACTAACTTTTTGGGGTCGTTTTTGTCCATGTATGAGAACGAACTACTTAAAAGACGGCGATTTCACAGCAGTCAACATACCAACACTACGCTGCGAAATGGAACAACAACGACGACCACAACAACAACAACAACAACAACGACGACGACGACGACCACAACAACAACAACAACAACAACAACAACAACAACCACAACAACAACAACAACAACAAGCAATCTTGGAAATAGAACGTGTCACACGCGATAGATGCATACAAACATGCCAACGCAACAAAAAAAAATATCAGCAGAAACGTAAGGCATCAAATGTTCTTAATTGAGTAAAGGAACTGCAGTATACACATGTAAGAGCGAAATGTGGTCAAAATGTTTAGCTTCAAGAGCCACAAAGTTTCTGTAAACATATAAGGGCGCCACCCACAAATGGAGGCGCAGTACATCGTAGTGCCAACCGCACCACAGAAAGTGATCGACGATTGCGGTCTATGAATCTTATCCCAGTCCTCATTCCCGAGTCTGCCAAGAGGGGGAAAAAAAAAGTTCGTTTTATCTAACACGCCGACTCTCCGACGCGCAGCTAAGTTGCATGTTTTGCGGAACATTGCCCGCCCGAATTGCAATATTGAGCCAACCTTATAATCTCCTCGAATAGAAAGCGGAGAACGAAAAAAAATTACAAAAACCGTCGTCAGCGAAGGCGGTGCGAGATCATCAAAAAGCGGTCGAATCCGTCAGTCCGCTAATACAAGGGACCGAGACCGAAGAGGAGTGCGTTCCCGGAACAGACGGCGTCGGCAGCGCGATCGTTCGATCGGCTCGTTCTCATCAAGATGTAAACACACACGCACGCGCATACAAAGCACACGCGAGCTCTGCCCCGTGCCTTGGAAGTAGGAAGCGTCGCGGTGCCGTCCGGTCACGCCGGAGGGTGTGGCGCTGTTCGCCGGCCGGCGTCTTTAATGGCGGGCGCACGCACGCGCGCGCAACGCAAACGACGACCCACCGGCGGGCCGCTCGTTTGTTCTGCTTGCTTCCTCCACCACGAGCGCGGAGGAAGGGGGAGGGGGAACGCACCTTGCTGGCGCAAGAGCGAGCTGGCTGCGGTGAGCGCGGGACCCGCCCAGCGATACCGGAGACGACCGCAGCGAGGGGGCTCGAAAAACGGGACGGCGCCCCAAGGCGGCCGTGCCGTCTCTCTTCGCACCTTTCTGTGCGCGCAGGGGCAACTCCATCTCTTCGTACGCGCCTCCGTAAATACGCGCTAAGTGGCAATCCCTTCTGCGTCAAAACAACCCCAAATTGTCGAACGATCCGTCGGGAAGAAGGCGTCACCGGTCGGTGTAACCAGCCGACGAACTTGATGGATGTATCGTTTGGACTTTATTCGACGTCTCGTTTGCACGACTAATCCCCGTATTGAGAAATGCGCCTTAACTCGAAGCCCGTGCTTGACTTGATCTAAGTGGCGCTTGTCGCGAACGTGCCGAAGGAAACGAAATCAGCTTCCCGTTGGGCACGTTCACGCTGCGGGCATCATTTAGATCAAGTCAAGCACGAGCTTCAAATTCGGATGCATTTCTCAATACGGCAGGTGAGTACTGCGACGAGTTGGACAGTTCTAACGCACGTGCGTTCGGTGCTTAAGTGGTCACTAAAGATAAGCATAAACAAGTTTTGACTGACAGACGGCACTTTCAAAACTCTATTCTCGCCAATATCGCGTCGAGAGGTTTATTACTAGAACCCGAAGGCCAGAGCTCCTGTACGTGAGTGTGACGTCACAGATGTAGCCAGTAAATTTACCGAGACTTCCCTTTCTTTCCAGAATGGAGTTGCTTACATCGCTACGATGCGCGAGGGCACGTACCCGTGTCGCAATGTTGCCCGATAGCATAGTCTGCTTTCTCATTTCTCGTTTCTCTCGAAATGCTTGTGATTCTACTGCTGCGATCACTTTTACTCCGCAACTATACGCCCTCCTCTCCCACGGCATTAAGGCAAACTGAATAATTTTCCTATAGTTTCGCACTTTTATTTCTATGAACAGTCTGTGAAATCATGCTGTCAACTGTGAGGTTTCTTTTTCTCATATTCTGTTTTTATATTTAACGTGTGTGAACTTTCATGTGTGGCTCTTGCATTACCATATTGTTGAAAAAGGTAGCAGCCCACTGCCGTGAGGGCTGTGCAATCTGCTGGTTATGGAGGTTTTTTCCCCACTTTCACGCGTTTACTTGCCTTACTGCTCGCTACGACTCTCCCCTCCCCCTTTTCTTTTTCACAATCTGTATGTTTGAATGAATGAATAAACTAAATATGCTCACATTCTCGCTCCTTAATGTAGAGCGCATACCCGACGACAATCTTCTGCTAAAAAAAATTAAATTATGGGGTTTTACGTGACAAAACCACTTTCAGATTATGAGGCACGCCGTAGTGGAGGACTCCGGAAATTTCGACCACCTGGGGTTCTTTAACGTGCACCTAAATCTAATAAGTACGCGGGTGTTTTCGCATTTCGCCCCCATCGGAATGCGGCCGCCGTGGCCGCGATTCGATCCCGCGACCTCGTGCTCAGCAGCCCAACACCATTGCCACTGAGCAACCACGGCGGGTCACAATTTTCTGTGGCAGCCCACTCAAACCTATGTGCACGCGCTCGTGCGTACAGAGTTTCTGCTCTTTTGTGTGTGTTCAGATGGAGAGAGACTAAGGGGGGGTACCGACTCTTTTTACCTTTCAGCGAAATTTTTATACGAGATGGGAAAATGTCTCTGTAGAAAGGAATCAGCTTTTGTTTTGCAGAAGATAGCAAGGATTTCTCGAAAAAAAAATTCTTATTTGATTAACGGTGGAAACGAGCGTTTTAGCGACTTGCAGATTTTAGAAGTTACAAGGCCTCTCACTATAAAACTCAACGCAATGTTACCCGCCAAACTTTTTTTCCGTAAATCTACACCACCAGTACTATCCGTCTCAGGAAAGTTAAATTTAAGACTTGCATAGTATGCTCTTGAATAATTGCCAAACTTTGAGGTTTCAGGAACTGCCTTTGACTGACCCCGAAATTAGAGATCCCTTGGGGGGGGGGGGGGTGCAATTAGCGAGGACGGTGGGGTTGAAAAATATTTCTGCCAGCGTCTTAATGGTTTCTCGCAAACTAACAAAGAAAAAAACGAAATAGGTATGCAACTACACCACGTATTTATTTCGGAGTAAAATCTCAAAACTGCCGAAATTGCTAAAATTCCGCAAATTGGAATATTTCAGAAGGTAGTGACTACAGTGACGGGGCCCGGCACTTTAACATTTGTACTACAGTGACGGGGCCCGGCACTTTAACATATACACTACAGTGACGGGGCCCGGTACTTTAGCATATACACTACAGTGACGGGGCCCGGCGCTTTAACCTCAGCCCTGCAGTCAACACTGTAGCGACGTCAATGGCCGCACTTCTTTCAAACATTCTATGCAAATTACTTCGAGCACTTCACGGCAGGCAGTGAAGTTTATTAAGGTCCTGAGGAGCGACTCCGAAACCCCCTGAGGGGGCCGCCGCGAGCCGTTCCGACGTTAAGACGGGCAGGCCGTGCCTGACCGCCTCCTCCCACTCTTCTGCCATGGTGAGATGACCGTGGTCCCGTAACGAGGGACACCGCCAGAGCATGTGTTCTAAAGTTCAGAATGGATCTCCGCAATCCGGACACCTGCCTCGCACGGACGCGGCGTTAGGTTGCCCCTGTGATCCACCACGGCCGCCGCGAACCGGTCGGACGAACCGTACTGGGCGACGTCGACGAACGCGACCGATCGTGGATCGTCGGCGACGGATCCGAGAAGTGCGACCGCTCGGGCTCGGCGTGTGCCTACATTGCGTTGCGGGTGCACGTTGCGCGGGAACGGCGAGACCGTGACGGCCTCCCGCGACCACGCGTCGAGCACGCACCGCCTTTCCCTGACGGGTTAAAGTCCAGCGCCTCCAGGATCCGCCTCCCCGCAGGCGACGAAGCGAGCCTGACAACCTGGACTAACTTCTGTGACCCAACCTCATCGAAGGTGTTGTGGACCCCCAGCTGCATGAGCTTCTCGGTGCTGGCGCCTATGGGGATGCCAAGCACTTCACGGACCGCGGTATTTTATTCCAGTACTGTCCACAACACCACGTGAGTTTCACGATGTCAGCAACTTCCGTGCAGTAATGGAATACATTGATTGCACACATACGGATCGAACGACCGCAATGGGTACTTGTCCACGAATGTACAATCTTTTGCGTATGCACTGTAACACCTATGATGATTATAATAAAGAAAAAATTTTACTCTAATGGAAGGGGAACGGTAAACACGTTAAAAAAGGCACGGCACATGTTCCTGCTTGTGTAGCACCAGATAATGAATATTCTACTGAAGTAAGAAAAAGAAGCAGCGGGTAATTGCTCGCTTAGAAGACCGATAAACGTGCAGTTCGATGAAATTTGAGAAATAATGATATTGAAGCTTCCAAGACTTTAGAAGAAAAGAAAAAGAAAATTAAGACTGAATCATCGCGACGGAACATATCACAAGTCGCTGTAGGCGTCGAAGACCCTAGCTATAACGAAATTATTTTTGAACAGCTCCGATAGTGTCCATGCAACAATGGTTGCTTGAGCAGGATGCGTTGTTGGGCAAGTTGATTCATTGTAATTGGGAACATTGGTTGCGCTTACTAGACAATCACGTGAAAGAAGACAGGACAGGCGCAAACTGCTGATACCCGACATGACCGCTGATACTTGGCATGATGGAGGGAGAACACAAAAGGAAGAGCCCGATGTAGAAGAAATGAAGTTGAGCAGGATGCGTTGTTGGGCAAGTTGGTTCATTGTAATTGGGAACATTGGTTGCGCTTACTAGACAATCACGTGAAAGAAGACAGGACAGGCGCAAACTGCTGATACCCGACATGACCGCTGCCCAACAACGCATCCTGCTCAACTTCATTTCTTCTACATCGGGCTCTTCCTTTTGTGTTCTCCCTCCATCATGCCAAGTATCAGCGGTCATGTCGGGTATCAGCAGTTTGCGCCTGTCCTGTCTTCTTTCACGTGATTGTCTAGTAAGCGCAACCAATGTTCCCAATGGTTGCTTGCGTACTGTCAAATGCTCATATGCTGCGGCATAAAGCTCACGGCACGGTGCGAAAACGTGCTCGGAGCGAAAGCGAAACATTGCGCGAGGACATGCATGCAGACGCGAAGTCGGTCACCGCGAACCCGTGCGATCGCTGCATTGCAGCTTCATTCTGTTATGCTACATTTAGTTACACAGACAGCTATCCCACTATAAGAACATATTTCACATAGTTTTCTCAGCGATTGCTTACGTTTCACGCAAACCGGTTCGGCGGAATCGATTGCGGCGACCGCTCGCACTGTCCCAGCTTACTGTATGTAGTAGGCAAAGAGACAGCGTTTGTAAACCATGGTTACAGTTATGCATGGTAGGGACGCGCCTGCCACTTATAATGAACTTCTTAAACACTTCTATCTCTCGTGGCGACAATACCCTCCTCCTCACCCCAAGCTCACTAGGCCTCAGGCACTGACATTCAGACTGTTGCAGACAGAAACCTATCCCAACCTGTTCACGTTACATGCGATATATCCGGAGATTTACACTGATGACGCGTGCCCTGCTTGCGGGGATAGATCAACACTTTC
Source organism: Dermacentor albipictus (assembly GCF_038994185.2). Lineage (NCBI taxonomy): Eukaryota > Metazoa > Arthropoda > Arachnida > Ixodida > Ixodidae > Dermacentor > Dermacentor albipictus. The sequence goes on from NC_091821.1 coordinate 473,915,151, forward strand.
GCACATGCTCTGGGGATGTATCTCTATAGCAAGCCCTGACCGCAGCTCAGCTAGGAGGGAGGCGGCCCTCCGCAACCCACTCCTGGCTGAGCAACGTTGGGCTGTCCAGCAGGCCCACGATGCGGCTGGCAGGCTAGGCCTGTCGGTCCCGTCGTGGGAGCGGCCCGCGACGTGCTAATACGCGTTCTGCAGGACTGTAAAATAAAAGTCAACCAATCAATCAATCAATCAATCAATCAATCAATCAATCAATCAATCAATCAATCAATCAATCAATCAATCAATGTAAACCATTCTGTGCTTTCTGTTTGTCCAACATGATCATGTTAAAGGTAAAATACTGCCATTTCGAGAGTACTTGCAAAATTGTTCAGGAGGGCTGCCGCGTAGTATGTTTATTTAACCTTTATTTAACGCCGACGCATGTGAGGCGCTTCCGACAGATGGCGACTCCGTAAGTCGTCCTCGCCCCCAATACCGACATCTTTATAGTGACGGCCCCGTAGGTGTAGTGTTGTTAAAGCGACGGGCCCCGTCACCGTAGTGTGGATGTTAAAGTACCGGGCCCCGTCACTGTAGTGCAGATGTTAAAGTACCGGGCCCCGTCACTGTAGTGCAGATGTTAAAGTGCCGGGCCCCGTCACTGTAGTCACTACCATTTCAGAAAAGCTTTTTTAAAAAAAACTATCCTGGACGATTTTTATAAAAATCTTAAATAATACCCATCCAGGATCGGTAAGCGTAGTATACTGCAAAAAAAAATGAAATGCTGCGTTATTTTATTTTAAATGAGAAAATCTAGTCCATATCAATACCAATGTATGGTCACCCCAACGACGCGTCTCATTCTCATAACAGAATAAAAAATCACGCTCATATGGAATTCTGAACTCATTCTTCTTGTTGGAGTAAAGAAGAGTGACTCAGATTGTGTGTTTCTTGCCCCTTTCTAGCCGTGGAATGAATCGAGCATGAGTTTTCGGAGCTCCTGCGTCCGTATTCCTACTACGATCGTTGACGTAGCAAGCACGTCAGAGCGCGTACAGCAAGTTCTTAAAGACTTGTCGGGGGAAACTACTTCTGGCACTGATCTCTAATTACATCTACTATCTGAAATGCTCCCCGTGTACGTGAACGATGCACCAGCTTAGTGGCAGGCCACTGCAGTGGCTGAGCCATCAGGGTATGTTCGCATGAGGACATTCGCAAGACGGGTCCCGAATATTTTTAATTCTTGCTTAAATTTTTATATTAGGCATAAAAAAAAAGAAAATTCCACACCGAAGAACTGCGACTACTTTTCTAACGCACTTTCTTTTCTTCACATACAAGAGATCTTACCTGAGACAAGCTGAAAGAAATCTCGTTATCGAATCGCAAGACGTTGGAAATCATAACAGCGCTTGCCGTAGAAAAGACAGTTTCCTACACGTTGGCTTTTTTATTCCGCTTCTATGCCCACTATTACACGGAATGAAGGCACGCTGAATTGAGTCAAACTGAATCATTAGGTAGCCCCATATTTGCACACCTTGAACAGAAATTATTAATAATGAAATTACAATTTGTACGATTTTCTTTACGCCGCGTAGCTTCCAGTTTCTTACATTCGCGCACTACATGCAGACGCGCAGTACAAAATTGTGTGCTTCGGCTGTGCAGCTTTGGCTGTGCTGCCACATAAGGTCATCTGAAGTTGTCACCGGATGTAGTACGTATTCGCCGATGAGCAATGGACTAGGTACACGCCATCAAAATCCATGACGTCACGACGGACTGATGCATGATGCTCAAGGCGGCGGAGCCCCCGTTTTTCGGTTTGGCATTCCATCGTTTGTACAGGTCATCGAGACCTCTGCCACGGTAAGAGTGTTCATTCTCTTCATTGTCTCTTCTTTCTTGCATTGCAGAAGGGTAATTTACTAGTGTGTGTCAAGTTATTTTTCAAATCAGTCTCCGTTTAAGTTAGCAACGCATGTGCGTCAAATTCATCCGGTACATCAGACAACGCGTCGGAAAGATGGCGGCTCCACAAGTTAGCAGCTGTAGGAAACCATGAGGCATGCACCGTTGGCACGACATCGTCGTTAAGTGGATCAGATTGGCTTTTGCGCACAAAAAGTATTTTTTTTTTTTACTGGCACAGAACTGTACGTCGCCCTGTCCTGTATCTCAAAAACAAAAAAGGTAAATAAAAGCCTGCGCGACCTAATTGCGGTCCGCGTGCGACGGTGCAAACGCCAGGGCCCTTCTTGTGACAGGCCATAAATGAACGCGATCGCGCGAGTTTTTCGGCTCTGATTGAGAAGATAAAACGAACAAACCAAATAATAGATGCATTAAGGTCCAGTCCATGGGCGCGTACACTAATGCCTGCGCACGAGTAATAAAAGGCAATAACTTTGCCAAACTGCGTAAGGACTGACCTCCACTGGTACCGCCAGGGTGGAAATACCGGCGTGTTACGCACTAAAGCGAGATATGACTGAACACTGTAATTGCTCGCGTTATTCGCAATTCATCTCCTTTCATCTATCAAATACTACTCGCTGTCCTTTACAGCTGAGGCACGGCTGCATAGAAACGACGGACTGAAGTCGGCCTTTTCAACTTTAACGAGGAGACGGAACAAAGACGGTATCGCGGAATGTGAATTAATGAAACTTGGACGGCAGGCGAAAAGCTACACAAAGTTGTTGGTTGAATGCCTGTGGATTCATGCATAAAGTTAGCGTGACAGCGTAACATCAAACACGATATTGCACAGTTTAAAACGTTAATGGAAACTATAAAAGCAGAGAATTTTTCTTTCGGGTTTTAGAACTTTATCATTTTAATATACCTTTCGGTAAAACATCCACTGACAATAAGGAACGCCCGAAATTTACTCAGACATTATTGTTATAATGACGCGTCAAATGTGCTTCCCTCCTTCCCATTAAAAAGAAACGGGAAACGAAAGGACGAAAGAAAACACTGCTCGGTTGAAGCGAAGCCCCGATTCAAGGGCTTTGACACTGGAAGACCGAAATAGTTCTTATTGAATGTTGTACAATATATGTGAAGCGAGTCGAGCTCAGAGCAGGGTCTCGCAGCAGACGCATTTTCCCGAGTTCTATCCTCATCGCACGAAGGAACCGAATCTCGCGCAAGAACGCCTAAATTGGAGTTTGCACTCGACTGTTCGCTAAATGCACGGTATTATAGGCCAGAACCTCAGTGTATGATGTGCATCATACAAAACTCGTTGAAAACGAGCCTCATCTAATAAGAAAAAAATCAACGGGAGAGACATTCGTTATACGGTGGTGCGTTTCGTTTGGCTAAACTCTGCGCAGCTACACAACGTACTTAGATACAACGGGTGCTTTATTACGGTTTATACATAAAAAGCCAGTTGGACAAGTCGCGAAATGGCAAATACAGAATGGCACGACAAAATGTCGCTGCGGTGGAAACGGGTGGACGAGCAACCATAGTTTGCAAGTGTGTCGCTTGAACGGGTGTGACCAATGGTGAATCTAGACAAAAAGACGCCACGCTAGTATAATGTTCCGCGTGAAAGTAAGATTGGCGCGGATACCGCAAAACGTTGGAAGATCGCTCGTTTTCGTCGCCATGAGCGGACGACGCCTAGCGGCCCACTTGGCTGGCAACGAGGAGGGGAAGGGCTGAGCTACGAAGACCGCATACTAACAGAGAAATTGGGAAGGGGGGGCAAAAGGGGAGGAGGCGTGCCGGGTAGGCCATCCCCAGGATACGCCACTGGTCCGATCACGACGCTGGCACATGTAGCGTCACGCGTGACGTCACGCACGACATTCTCTTCGGGAAAAACATCCGTGCGGTAAGAAACGGCCCTCCAACTTTACCCGATTCGTTTCGAAACGCTCGGGCTTTCACGGTAGTCGAGAGTCTCGAGACGAAAGAATGAAGCAGAAGACACTGAGACGCCCTCCGTCACGCACAGCGGGCATTGGTGGCGAGCCAGGATCGAGAGGCCTGCATTCCGAAGCCGCGTGTGTGAAGACTCGCAGCGATAAGGCAAATACGCACCGCGTCTGTGTAATAGCGCCCGGCGCGGTGTTAACAACCTCCGAGAAGCTGCGAAAAATCTGATAAAGAAGGTTGCGCGACCCTCTCCGCTGTGGCCCGCGACGGCTGGAAGGACGAGCTGCAGTACCGGACACCGCACAGACGAAGCGATATGCGAGGGCAGGCAGCGCGAAACCGCTCTTTCCGCCGTCGTCACACCGCTCGTCGCCTAAACAGAGCCGCGCCGACACCAAGAGGAGGGGCGGGCGCTGGGGCCGACGACGGTAGATCGCAATCGCTCGCCCATTACGAGCAGCGCGTGCACTGCGCCCTTCGCGGGAGCAGGCATGTAAATAACGCTCTCCGTTGTTCCCGCCGGCTTCGCGATCCTCCTTGGGCCGGATATGCCGCCCTCGCTGCCGTAGCGGCGTTGGAGGACTGACTGCGCTGAGAGATCGAGCAGTTCTCCGATCGTCGAGTGTACGGAGCCAGAGCGAGGAGAGAGAGAGATCAGCGCGATCACAAGCACTCATCAGCGCCGTCATTAGAGACGCAGTGGCAAGGACGCAGCGAGGAAACGTTGTCGATAGAATAAGGCATCTGGCCCTCTCCGCTCGAGTGGCTGTAGACGCCGTCTGGGCTGGACATGGCCCATACCCTGTAGAGCAGCAGGAACTTCCGCATTTTGAAACAACCCTTTCGGTCAAAAGCCAGCAGCAGCTTAAGAGGCAACTTCAGCTCGGAGTCTTCAGCTCTGATTTCTTTATTAAGGTCCCTCTGAGAAGCTATCGCACGCGAACTTATAAGCCGATGTGAATTATATTTTGAGTGGGAGGAAAAAAAGGCCATGATTTAGTGACTGATGGTCACGAAATGTTATTAGGGATAGTGAGCTTAGATAAATAATTTAGCAGTTGACACCTACGTAATGAGAAGTATTACGTCGACGTCACTATATATAACTCTGCTGCCCAATGTCATCAATTGAAGTGACTGCAGTAAGCCACAAGCTAGCATAACTTGTAAGTTATAGTATAGTATAGTATAGTATAGTATAGTAAAGTATAGTATAGTATAGTATAGTATACTATAGTATAGTATAGTATAGTATAGTATAGTATAGTATAGTATAGCTAGAGGTAGGTTCACATGCCTGTCCTCGAGTGCGTTAGTTGTCGGTTGAGCGAAACGATACATTATAACATCACTGGCACTGTTTAAACGAGTGAGTAAAAGCGAGAGAAGGTAATAGAGAATGAAATTGCTACCTGGAATAACAAACTCGAACGTGCGAGCCAAGAAACAAGCGCAGCGTTTCCAGATTGGGCTAAAGGCACGCTGTGCCCGTGTGCGTAACGACTCTGCCCAATACGTGAGGAGAAAGACGTTGCGTGTCGGCTCAATTGATCGGTGGGCCAAGAACTGACGTCTTTGTCCCAGAACCGGCACACCGTACTCGCTCAAATCGCTCTGACAGGCAGCGAGAGGGGATAGGGACAGGCCATCCACTCAGTCATTACGCTCGTGGAGTAGTGGCTCTAACTGTGAATAGAAATTCTACGTCACGATGGTAAGCGTTGCTAGGAGACGCCCACAAGAAAAAAAAAAGGAGTGGATGCGAGTGGCAACAGACTAACCGGAAGAAAAGCTACTCATTATTTATTTACCTATTTATTTTGTAAAGGCGTTTACTAGTAACCGGCGTTTGGGACCGACCGTTAGAGCAGGGCACGGACTCCCAGCACGAGCGGCGTTCCTGAGCAAGAGCACTGGAGAGATTGACCCACTGGAAAGCGCTGGAGAGGATGGCCCACTATAGCTTTCCCTCCTCTTCGCTGCAATTAGCCTCGGGAACGAAATTGGGAGCCGCCCGGCGACTTAACAGCTCCTCACTATGAGTGGATCATAGTACGGCTTGAGGCGCTCGAAGTTGACAATGTCTCGTTCACGACGGCCAAAGACGATGTCCAAAGACGATGTCCAAAGACGGTTCAACGGGTTCGATCACGCAACGGGAGATGCGCGTTCGACGACGCAATAGGGAGTTTCATACTCGAGTAGTAGTTTTGAAGAGAGACCAGGCGCAGCGGATGGAACCGAGAGCCACACAAGCGCTCCGGGAAGGAAGGCCGCGGGTGCTCTTCTGGCGCTCTTGGTCATTAGAGGTAAACGCTCCCTGTAGCGACCCTCTTCTTCGCTACAGATTATTTATTTATTGCAGCTATGATTGTATGTCCAATGAAAATTGGTGGAAAATCACGTTTACTAAAACAGCCGCATGTGATGTGCAGGTGCACATTTCAATTGGCTTAGCGGAGTTGTATTGAACTGTGCCGACGTACATTTGCCAAGGGCTGTAAAAGAAAAAAAAAAACAGTTTTTTAATGCCACGGCCGACTTGGTGCAGTTGCGACGACGCGTACACGATTACTTCGATATCGAGAACGACTAGCCCTTTTACAATGCCTTTTATAAGGGACACGCGCCTACTAAGGTTTCAGGTATACGCTTATGTTGTCACTCATCGTAAGAAGAAAGGGTATTCGGCGATGTGTGTCCGGCAGTTCACAACATTAAAGAAAGTTCTCTACATCCAGTGCTTGCAGTTCATGTTAAGCGAAGCTTTGCAGAATCGGTTAACCACGGGCTATACAATAAACGACAAGAAAAAAAAAACATTCCTTTAAAAATTACCATAGAAGGCAGGGCGTTTCTTGCAGACAGACCAAAATAAGCTTTTACTTATCGGCCCATTACTTATAGATCCAATTTCAGCTTTGCCGGCTGTAAATGAACTGACATTATACCATCGAAATAAGCCTACTTTCAGACATAGACTTGGATCCCTGAAGCGATTTGGATGCAACTGTATACCACACTCGGTCACCCAATTACCGACTCGTCTGACCAATCCCAATCAAAGAACAACGCAGAACGCCGGCCGCGGTATAGGAGGCCGAAGGGTGACGGCACAGAGCCGAGTGAATAGGCCAAAGGTAATTAGCAACACTGAGTGAAGTCGACACTGTTCAGCTCCGTCAGGCGTCTCTGGCGCCGCCGGCTTAGCCGGCTTTCAATTTTAACACAAGCCGAGCCAATAACAGCGGATATTGCCAATGCGCCAACGTCGGCTCGCGTCACTCTCCGACTCTGCAGCGGCCGGGAACACTGTAGGCAGTGCCGTACAAGGGGCAAGCTGGCACGACGGCGAGGATGAAGCGCGCTGCCGGCGGACTCCCGTCTAATGAGACACACAGCGGGAACGGGAGGGGGCGACGCCGCTTCTGCTGCTTGCCGGGAGAGAATGAATCCAATAAGTCGCGGGCTCCAGCCCGCGACGTGGAGAGATTTCGCGACGGAGGGGATACGGCGACGCGGCAAACCACGGCGTCAGCACAATGCTACCGCGTAGCAGCCGCTGGCGCTTCTGGATGTGTATATATATATACGCGTGGGGTACGCGGAGACGTACAACGGGTCTGTACGCAATACCGGCTGCCTTAATGAAGTTCCCGACGTCCTTGCCTGGACTTAAGCTATGAGGATAGTCGTACAGTTTGAACTGCCGAGTTGTTCGCAAAGTGTTGCGAGGCTTCTACGCGACGCAACTGTTTCAAGAGCGCGAAAACCCAGTACAGGAAAGCAGAGCCGTTCCTTTCCCACCCATGACAGTGATCTCGTCGCAGACTGTGCGACGAGGATTCTCAGTTGAAACAATAAACGCGCAACTCTGCTCAGTCAGCGAAGTTTAGAGAACGCGGTAGAAGAGGGATAACCAAGAGAATTTTAGAAATGTATCTGTAAATACGTAAGTAAAGCGGTCACTGGAGTAAGGAGAATGGATAGAGAAAGAAATGAGAGGCGAAGTGCAGTGAGCTAGGTTGACCAGAACACAAACATCAAGTTTGCTAACTTGACCTGGGGAAGGTATAAGGGGGAGAGAAAAATGACGACGCAAGGCAGACGCACAAAGAAAAAATAACAGGCAGTTTGGCTGCGCCAACCGTGGAATATCGTGCACAATTACATTTTCTTGGACAGTGTTAGGCATTGCTGGGCCGTTGTCTGACCCGTTTCTTATATCGTTCGCCGTCGCTACGTCGCTGCTAACCTGTTTTATTGCACCCATCATACGCGCAGTCAAGCACAGTGGGTTGCATAATCCATACAGGGTTACTCAGTGTACAGAGGAGAAGGAGGAGGAGGAGGATTGCAGACTTGCTCAAAAGACCTGTTTGTGGTTTGTGGTCAGTGTTGTAGAGCAGCCTTCGCACTTGCGTGAAGGGTAACGAGATTAAATCATGCGTTCCGCTGTAGGCACCATGCAGAGGGCGCCACGACGTTCTCATTTTTTCGCCCCACCATCGCCGACAGTGGCCGTTAGAGGGCCGACGAAAATGATGCGCCATTCCGAACGACAGTGCCTCACTTTTCATCGCTCGTCTCTGTGACATGCACTCTGATTTGACGAGCTGAAGCTCTCTATTGTTCGCGCTTCTGATTCGATCGCGAACTTGTGCAGTCACATGCAGAGAATGCGCACTTGGACGTTTTCCCGACTCGGACAGTCTTGCCACGTGATAAGCGATCGAAAGAGTCCCGGTGAACGTACACAGCTCCTCTCCCGATTAGCTGGTTTTGACGTTGGCCCTCCCAGAGTTTCAATTGTAGATGACCCAGAGGTCGCGCGCAAACTTCCCTGCAGAGTTCCTTTACAGTTGAGCGGAGTGAAGTTGGCAGACTCGGGCGTATATTTATACCCATTGCTCACAGAGTATACGAAGCCACTTTAGGTGAGCATATACACGTTCTACACTCCTTAATCAAAGATAATTCTTCAACGTCGGGAAAGGCCGAAGCCAAGGTAGCGTACACGGGGGCCGCGACGCAGTCGAAGTCCTTCTTGTGTCACAGTCTGTCACACCCAGGCTGCCAAACGGGTTGTCGATGAGGTCCTGCTTGAACATGGCCGTCGCAGCTGTTGCCAAAGACAGACGTTTCACATACTTGCAATGATGGTATGCAACGACAGCAGCTAGTCGGGCTTGTCGCTGTTCATCTGTTTCGGGCAGCGCGCTTGGTACGTTTGTACAATCTGCCGTTCTCCAATCGCTTCTGTCGTTCTTCGGCAGTTTCGTTGGCACGTTTCTTCTTTTTCTTGTTTCAACGCTATGAAATGCCTTCTTTGTGGCCGCAGTCACAATCGCTTAACCGCATCTTCTTCATCGGTCGACTCTGTCGCCGAGCTCGTTGTTCGCCGCGCTTGGCGCCACGAAGAAAGAGGAGAGGCTGCGCAAGCCGAAAGCACGTGAAGGAACACGCGTATGAAAGCGCTTCACACAGAAAGGCAAAATCCAGGTGGGTAGGCTACTAGTGCTTTCGCAATTAAAAAGAAAAAAAAACAAGAAACACCCGCATACGCATTGTTACGAACTTCCAACCGGTGCCACCAGTGTTACGACATCCAACCGGTGCCACCAGTGTTACGAACTTGTACCGCTGCACCACGATTACGGCTTTGTGGTCCCGTAGCGCTCGTCACCCGTTTCGTGACAGAGCGTTGGTAGCGATGACTCCGAGCCTGGCGTCGATGAGAATAACAAAAGGGACTTTATACATTATATACAGGTTATCATACAGGACATGAACGGGTCGGCACTGGGGCCGAGTGCTCACAACAAACGCGACTGTTCTCGCACGACGACGTCCGGCGAAAACGCGTTACACATCTCACCCCAGTCGGGAGCGACACTCTCTCCCGGTGGGGTCGGCAGATCCTGTTTTCGAGCGGCGTGTCGCTGCTTTTATAATCCCCGAGGCCCATTGTCACTCAAACGGCCCAATACAAAGTCAGCACACGACGGTCGTCCGAGGGGTCCAACCAGCGACCGCGCTGGCCACCCGGTTCAAAGTTCGCGCGCGCGGTGACCTCCAGGCAAGGGAGGTGCGGCGCCGGGCCGTCGGGCACACGCGGACACGTCAAAACACGCTGCTCGCCGAGGCTTCTCCCGCACGACGGCGCAGCATCTTGTCTTGTGAAGGGCGAATTATGGCGCTCGCAGGATAGATTCCGCATCTTGCAGATTCGGAATCCGGGCTTGTGGTAATGGCACAACAGCATCCCCGCCCTCAGATAAGGCGCCGGGAAGACGAGCTGCCTTCCACGTGGCTCGGATGCCAGGCGCGCACGTTCGTCAGGCTCGTCCAAGTTCACGTCCAGTGTCGGGACGCCAGGTAACATCACGTGCCCAGGTCCGACTCGCCAGGACAGGAGCTCTGCTCACCACGTCGTCGCCAAGGCACCTTGACCAGCTCCGCTCGGGTCGTTCCTAAGACCTTGCTTCTCGCCACTGGTCCCGCTTGGTCGTTCTGCAGCTTGCAAAACCGACCGGCAAAAGGCAACACCCAACACGAACAAGTGCCCTCTGTCTCCCGTCAAACACCAGACAAGGCCATAATTCAAATCAACCTAACTAAATTGTTTTCCCCTTTTTTCTCCCGCTGCAACAAGAGGCAGGTGTACGATCTAGCACACAAGGCTTAAACAATCAGTTTTCAAATCATCAACACAACAAAATAGAAACAATTATTAATCAGCAATAATAATTACAAATAGAATGGTCCCCTTGAAATCGCTTTGGACCGAAAACATACTTCTGAGGAAGCAAATGAGGTCATTCATTTTTCCCGGCGATATTTTCGCGGAATCCGAAGCTGCTTATATTTGCGACCCTGCTTATCCGTGTAGCGGCGGTACAATAAGCCAGATTCCTTGCCAAATGAAACCCCCTTTTCTTTCACTCCCCGTTTGACGCTCTTCCTCAGATCGGCTAGTGAACAATCTTCCTGTTGTTCGCGAATCAGACTTTTTCTTTCAACTGCAGCCTGCTCCTGCCGGCTGGCGGAAACCGGAGCGAGTGTGGAGCCCGCGTCGCCTAATTGCGGCGTCGAGTCTATATCGCGGCTAGCACTGCACGCGTCACTCCCACTCACTTCCAGGACCCGCTCGTCTAGGCCAGCCTCCGAGCTCTGCCTCTCCCGTGACTGCTCGCCACTCAAGTTACCGTGATCGGTCCGTGTGCCGCACCGCCTTTCGCTCACCGACGCTAAGTCAAGTTCCCTCGACAGCGGGCGCGCTTTGGATCGCGTGGGGGCCATGTACGCCACGTCGGCAAAGAATGATTTGCCCTGATCCCTCAGCAGCTGCTCCGAGCTATTTGAGAAGAGGTAGGAAAATTGCTCCGGGAGGGCGGCTGACACAGCGGCTTCGGTGTTAAGTTTCCCAAATTCTCCTTCAATGCTAACCGTTGCGATCGGTAAACAGACACTCTCCTTCTCGGCCACTTGCCGTATCCTAACGCACTCTCCCGTAAAATCCCTCGAGGAGACGAAAGACGGGTGAACAACGTCCATAGTTGCTGCAGAGTCCCGCAGTGCTCGGCACTTCTTGCCGTTTACCTTAATTTCCTGCACATAGGGCTCCAATAGACGTATGTTTTTGTGAGTTTCCTGTATCGTTGCAAAAGCAATTCTCTCTGGGCAGCTTGCAGCGATGTGCCCTTGCTTTTTGCAATTGTAGCAGGTTAACGGTCTCCGTTTTTCAAAAGAACGCGTCATTTCGTTTCGCTGTTTCGGACCATCGTCATCATTCTGAGATGCATTCTGTCCATCCCTTACAGTTTCTTTGGGAAGGGACTCGTCTTCCCGAAACTCGCGACGCGTGATTTCCTTCCGTTCGTCGGGCTTCCCGTAAAACCCATCTCTTCTATCTGCTTTTTCTATGCGCACTGCCTTGCTGTGCAAGCTGCGGCGGGTGTAATACTGTTCCGCTAATTCTGCTGCCTTGTTTAGCTTAACCTCCTTTAGCCTATCTTGCAGCCAGAGCCGGACATCCTCATCAATGCAACGGTAGAACTGCTCCAACGCGATGCATTCGACAATTTTGTCGCGGTCGTCGAAAACCTCTTCGCCCTTCAGCCATTCCACCAAGTCGGCTTTTAGACGAAACGCGAAGTCAACATTCGACTCCTTACCCTTTTTTGCATACCGGAACCTCTGCCGGAAAGCTTCGGGCGACAATTTGTACTTCCGCAGTAGCGCTTCCTTCACATCACTGTAGCTCTCAAACGCCTCTTTCGATAAGCAAGTTATTACGTCTGATGCCTCCCCAGGAAGCAAGGCTAACAGATTCTGTGCCCAAAGGGATCGCTCAATGCTATTCCGTTCGCACACGTGCTCAAATTTCACGAGGTATTTGGCCATATCCTCTCCGACGACAAAGGGTGGAAGTTGATCGCGTATTCTTGGAACATTAGAAGTGAGACTAGGCGCTGGCGAGCTATTTCGGGTCTCCAACTCTTTCATTTTAAGCTCGTGCTCACGAATCTCTCTCCTTTCCTCCATGCAACGTTCCTTCTCCCTCTTTTCCTCCTCGCGACGTTGCTGTTCTCTCCTTTCCTCCTTTTCCTCCTCGCGACGTTGCTGTTCTCTCCTTTCCTGCTCGCAACGTTCCTTCTCCTCCCTTTCCCGACGTTCATTGATACCCGCCAAGGCCTCTGCGGCTTCCTCAGCCGTTACGTCCCCAGTCCTCATGACCTCAAGGATCGCATTCTTTCTTTTGGTTGAGCCCAACTCAATGCCCAACTCCTCACAAATTTCGAGAAGTTCCTTCACCTTGTACTTCTCCATCGTTCACACTGTCCTCCTGCTGTTTACCCTTTTTGAATATACCTGCCGTACGCTACTATAACACTACTAGTAAGACATATGCAAGTATTTCACACACTGCCCTGTTTACCCCCTCAGCATCCCCTGGTTTTCAAAACACTCTTACTAGGCTTGAAACACACAAGGTTATCACAATGCAACACCAAATCCTTCCCTAAGCTACTATAACCTGTGTCAGAGAAAGTCTGGTGTTTGAGGTAAACTTCAGGCACTCACCGCGCCGAGGTAGCTGATGCCGGTCAATCCCGTAGCTGCCATCCAGTGTTACGGACATCCAACCGGTGCCACCAGTGTTACGAACTTGTACCGCTGCACCACGATTACGGCTTTGTGGTCCCGTAGCGCTCGTCACCCGTTTCGTGACAGAGCGTTGGTAGCGATGACTCCGAGCCTGGCGTCGATGAGAATAACAAAAGGGACTTTATACATTATATACAGGTTATCATACAGGACATGAACGGGTCGGCACTGGGGCCGAGTGCTCACAACAAACGCGACTGTTCTCGCACGACGACGTCCGGCGAAAACGCGTTACACATCTCACCCCAGTCGGGAGCGACACTCTCTCCCGGTGGGGTCGGCAGATCCTGTTTTCGAGCGGCGTGTCGCTGCTTTTATAATCCCCGAGGCCCATTGTCACTCAAACGGCCCAATACAAAGTCAGCACACGACGGTCGTCCGAGGGGTCCAACCAGCGACCGCGCTGGCCACCCGGTTCAAAGTTCGCGCGCGCGGTGACCTCCAGGCAAGGGAGGTGCGGCGCCGGGCCGTCGGGCACACGCGGACACGTCAAAACACGCTGCTCGCCGAGGCTTCTCCCGCACGACGGCGCAGCATCTTGTCTTGTGAAGGGCGAATTATGGCGCTCGCAGGATAGATTCCGCATCTTGCAGATTCGGAATCCGGGCTTGTGGTAATGGCACAACAGCATCCACCTACACAAAAAATAAAGCGGTCCAGTTGGAGACGCTTAACAAGGTCACTTGAACGAAGCAATTTAAATAGCACCTTCGTCAGACTTCTGCCGTGAAGACCATGCAAGATAGATTATATATACCGGGAATTCACGGGCCGAAGCTTCTTGACAAAAGCGACTCAACACCACTAGTTAGACGGCTTGTGAGTGAGCCGGCGGTCGCTCAGATACTGTTTCACAGAGATCGTACGGGATCGCGTGACGTCAGGGTTACTAAGCTTTACTGCACAGTAATCCGGCGGCTGCTGCGTATGGCACGCTCGCGCGGGTCCTATCATGAAAGCGATCTGCGATCGCTGTACACAGAGCCAGGGGCTGATAGCTTCGAGTGCGCTGTCCTCTCGCCGCTTAGGTCGCGTTGAAGCTAGAGGCAGCACGAAGGTCAATTCGTTCGCTGCTGTCGCTCTTCCTCACGCCAGCATTTTGACAGCGAGTGTCCGCGTTCATCGAGTGTGATGTGTTTATGTTTGCCTGTGGGTGCGTTACGTCATGTTTGTTAATTTATGTAGTAAACGATTGTTTACGAATTTACACGGCCGATAAGGCTACTGTCCTTACTTCATATAGCTGTCTACTAATTTGCTATCGCAATCGATGCTTCGCCTATCGATCGAAACTGCGACTTTTTTTCAGCGCAAGCTGTTACGGGCTCATTCCAATAGCCGATTCGGTTGGCGATGGTGTCAGCCGCCGCCGGTGTCCGTAGCAGCTATCCCCGGGAATGAGAAAAACACACCCATTTCTCGCTGGGATCGAGCCTGGGCCCGCTGCGAGGGATCCAGCTGCTCTACCACTGAGCCACGCCAACGCTTCCTAACATGCAGCGGAAAAATGTTCTATATATAAACGCGTCCTAGCGCGCGAGGAGACACGTGATGTGACATGCGCGCCGCGTAGCATCGATACGTGCATATTTTGCGTTGCAGTTGCATATTATTACACCAGATACAACGCCGTGTAGCAAATGCACAGGTAAAAGGTAGTTAAAGAGGGTTTGAGGAAGAAGTTTAAGGAGGTGTATACAAGAACGCTCGAAAAAAATATATATTGCGTGCCCGATTAAATCAAGCTGGCTAGTGGCTATATCACTTCCGCGTTTCAAGGGGCATGTCAATAAATCATCATCATCATCGTCATCGTCATCATCATCATAATTGGCATCGTATCATGCCACTTGTCCAATCAAGCTGTCTAAGGGACTATCACACGGCCGCGTTCCAAAAGGGATGCCAATAAATCATGACCATCATTACCATCCTATCGTGCCACTCACCTTGCGATGTGAGATGCGCGTCGCGTAGCGTCTATACGTGCGCACTCTGCAGGTGCCACGCCATGCAGCAGTTGCATAGGTAGCGGTACAAGGTAGATAGAGAATTATTAAAAAATTAAATTATGGGGTTTCATTTGCCAAAACAACTTTCTGATTATGAGGTACGCTGTAGAGGGGGAATCCGGATATTTCGACCACCTTCGGTAGTCAATTCGATGGTTACTATTCGTATTCGATTCGTATTCGAAACTGTAGGTATTCTCCCACCTCTAATACGTAGACTAAATGATGTCGGAATCTACAGCACGTGAAGCTGAGAAGCTTTAGCGAAGCCTCTAATGGCATGCTGTACAAGTAGATGCAATGCATTAAACTGTTTTTACTTTGATCCCACAATACGCATAACCTGACGAGATGTTTATGTTTGTGCACTGCTCAGTTCACCAGCCATGTCCAAATACAATACAATACAATAAAATACAATACAATACAATCTTTATTGAGTATAAAGAAAAGAAAATACAAATAGCAGGCCTGCCAAAGACACAGAGGTCTTGAGTGGCAGTGCCTGACAGTCAGGTCACAGAAAATTGCACATGGTTATTAGCGGAGTTAACCATTAGCGGGTCGGAACATCAATTCAGTCGGATGTAAAATGTGAGACGTCGACGCAGCGATGTCGCGAGGACGAAGGCGATGGTCGATGCCTGCTGAGGGGGCAGTGGTGAGGAGAGGGCTACGTTCAACTGAGTACGATTCACGTATGAATGCATCTGAAGCTTCTACAGGAGTACCATTTGTGTGACAGTGGCGCATACTCGGGATTGACCATAGTCATTGGTTGGCCATAGGGAACGGCCACGAATTGCTACATGCCCAGCGGCGCATGCCTATTGGCTGCAATAGCGGATGCTACATATAGGAAAAGCCTCCGGACGTCAGTATAGACAACCTAGTGTGAGAGGAGCCCGGATAATTATGCGTTGCGCGGCAGAAGCCAGAAGTAGGAAACCAGAATGCGATTATTGATCGATGGGAAAGGCAACACGACAAGTAAACCCAGCGCACCTCAAAAGGATCTCGCGATACTCTTTGTACAATGAGCGAATGCTCCTTTTTCTCGCGATGATGCGGCATTCGCCACAACAGCCATGAAAAAGTACCAGGAAATTGTTGTAGAAACTACCGAAGACGAATGTGAAAGTCAGCAATATTTTCTTGAGGGACATACCGCATATCCCCATGCTATTTCTAAATCACGAAACCTTGTAGGTACTTCAGCAGAGAGACACAAAGTGGCAACCTCGCTGCCAACCACAATGCCGAATGTTACCACGGCTACGTCATATCTTGTTGTAATCACTGAACTACAGCCGAAATCCCGTAGCATCCTCCATATTCCTCGTATCCTGGCTGCAACTTCGACGCAGTGGCTATCCATCAAGCCGCCGCATTCGATGAGGGGGTGTCTTGCACATGAGGTGCCATCGCTGTAATAGAGTTAAGGTTACATACCCCATGCGTCACATTTATGGGCCGTTCATAAAATTTGACTAAAAATTCAAGGATGGTTAGAGGACTTTAAGGGTACCGAAGGCCAAAATTCATGGAGGAAAACAAAATCTTATGCACAATGCAATGTAGGAGTTGTGTACGAAATCCCCCTGGCGTGTGGCAAGTCCTACATAGGGCAGACTGGACGGTGCCTAAATGATCGAGCCAGGGAACATGAACCAAAGGTAAAGAAAGATGAATTGGCGCACTTACCTGCGCACTGCGATGCCTGTCACTGTGCACCTCTTTTTGAGAAGATAAAGATTCTGGGGAGAAGCCATGACCACACTGCACGTGAACTGATGGAGGCTTATCACATAAAAAAGAAAGGCCAAGACTGTGTTAGCGATACCTCCATTAGGTTGTTTCAATCGGAAATAGATTTTTGGTTAATTGGTTGCCACGCTAAGCTGATGTGTGTTCTTGTTTGCTGCGATCTGCGCATGTTCTTTTTGCCTATATATGCCCACGGGCTGCTGTGAATAAAACAGTTGAAAGTTACCACCCGTGCTGTTTGTGTGTGTCTCCCTCTGTCCCCGTCTTTATTTGCGGTCAATATGATATTCAGTAAATACCAACTAGGCCAAAGTGAAGTTCTTCCGAAAATCTTGTTCGCACACATAGAAAGATAAGTAGCGAAATCTCCTTAGCTGTGATTTCTTGCAGCTAAGCAACTGGTGAGTTGGCCACACGCTCCAAGCTCTTAAGGCAATTGTTCTGGGTTGCCTTTCCCGTTGTAATAATGTCGATGGTCTTTTGGTGACATTGTTAGTAGTGTCCAATTTGAGGCAAATGTACTCGTCACGATAAAACCAAATTGCTGAAACTTACTGTCAGGCATTTCTAGAGCCTACGGCTCTAAGATGGAGCCATTTGATGGCTTCGATGTCAACCAACTAGCGAAACAACAAAATGGTGGCACGGCTTGGTCGCTTTTTATCTTGTTTTGTTTAGCACCACGATGGCAGAGGTGATTTAAACAAACCAGTCGCTGGTGCCTGTAGACACACGACATATATTGCAAGAGTGTGGCTATGCTCTCAAAATAAAATACCCAAGATTGTTTCCCGATAGACGGTGTCCGTGCCGTATCCGATATGCAGAGTTGGCTACTTTGAGTGTAAAAAAGTCATCGCCTGCCCCAGTTTTCAAGCAACTCAAAGAACGCATTCATTTTCAAGTAGTGTTGAGGTCCCTCGAATCCTTTTTGTTTTCCAAATTCAAAGGTTTTCAAGGATCCCAAGGAGGTGTACGAACTTTTGGATCACACTGGCCCAACCATTCTGGGAGATTGGCCAACAATGGGCACAAACAATATTACATACGCAGTGCCGAAGTTGTCTGTTCGGACACATACCCAGTGGCCCACATTGAATCTGCTCGACAGGGAAGCAGCCAGCACATACCTGGTACACAACTTGCTTCACTGGGCATGTGCAAGTGTTTGTCGCGTGAGATCGTCCAATAATACAAAGCGGCCGAAACACCTAAAGAAAGCTCTCGCTTTCAATCGTTGGCGAGAAATGAAACACGCGGATCAATCGATTAAATCAGATTATGAGGTTAGACTTCCGAAAGCTCACGGACTACTAGGCCTGGCTTCAGAGTGTTTGTTCTTTAACATGGGGTTGTTTTTAACGACCACAATAAGTGTGACTACCCGAGCGCTTTTTGAATCCCCCCACCACCGAAATTGGAACGCCGCCGCAACCAGGAATATAACTAGCGACATTGTGGTCAGCAGCAGAACGCCACAGCCACTGGTAGCCCATCGATGTCTCCATTCCCGACGGGTGCACATGTTTTCTTTCTTTCTTTCTTTCTTTCTTTCTTTCTTTCTTTCTTTCTTTCTTTCTTTCTTTCTTTCTTTCTTTCGTTCGTTCGTTCGTTCGTTCCACTGCAAACAGTTTGAAACAACGGATGAGGCCGAGATAAAAGCTGCAACGAGTGCCCTCAGCCTCCGCGTTTTATAGTGGCAGTGAGTCGTTCAATCATCGCAGTATAGAAGGCATATGTCTTCATAAAAAAAAAAACTACAGAAAGTTAATTTTACAATGCAACGGACTATTCAATGGAACAACAAATAAATATAACAACGACAAGCGAGTATGGCGCGAACGTTACACACCATTTCATTACGTACATTTAGGATTACATAAATATAAGTGCAGGTAAAGAAAAAAGAAATGTAAAGACACCGATAATAGTTGGGCATACGGTCGCCATTACTGTTTATTCTTATTTTTTCCTCTTCGACTACTCGAAACCGTCAGGCTGCGTCACCTGCTTCATCGTCAACCTTACACTCCCCCCGTTTATCTTGTTCACCACTTCTGGGGTGATAGTGGAGAACATTGCTCACGGCCGCGAATTGTAGCGGTCCTTTGTTGAGGTGCCCGATATTCTTAAGCACACCCGGTTGTACCGACGTTTGCACGACTTTGAGAGGGCTGAGTGCTCTTGTGCCGTTGCCGTGTAGCCCAAGCACAAGATCGCAATGCATAAGCACAAATTGTTCAATGCGATATCAACCCGGTGTCCTTGGCGCCGCTTGTCAAATTGCAACTTCATCGCTTTGCGATATCAGCTTTGCCCCTCGTTGCTTTTTCGGTACTCAAACAGATGCATGTCGTCTTCAATTCTACATTCTTTGTCTGCGGGTAGCGTCTGAACTTTGCCATAAGCAGCGAAATGAGGGCTACAACCTATACCAGTAGTGTGCGCCTTGTTGTAGTGAGCCACAGCCGCTTCCAGACAGTCTTTACACGTTGGGTACAAGGATATGAACTGCTTAAGGTCACGGAACACTCTCTCGACCATTCCATTGACCTGTGGGTGATATGGAGCACAACGTGGTAGCGTAACAACCCGGCTATCTGCCCGTCGCTGGAGCTTCTTGCTTAGGAATGCGGGTCCATTGTCTTGATATCACAACATCCACCTGTGAAAACATTGCTCGGTCAACGAGGGCCATAACACTGTTAGCGTCTTCTCCATCAGGGCGCCCTGCTACCGTTCTGGTGCATTGATCTATTGCAACCAGAAAAGATTGCGTCTTGCGAACTCCAGGACTCTTCTTCTTCAGTTCAGCAAAATTTACGCGCACAATTTGAAAGGGTTTATCGGGATGATATGGCAAGACTAGTTCATCGGGTTGCGTTCGGTACTTGGCCTTGTTAACTTGGCACAGCTAGCACGACTTGAGGTATTCTACGATGTCCTTTTTCGTAGGAATATGCTTCTGCCTTCGTGAGCCCATTTACTTGTACTTTCGCATCGGGATGCTCTCTACTAATATGCGCGATGAACACTTCATGTTCATGGTCGCTGCTATTTCTGTTGAGGTTACTCATCGCCGCTGGGTCGCCGAAAATATGTATGCACGTTTTAAGAAGAAATCGTGAGCCATTGTACTTTGTGAAGGTAGATGACCACCGAAGTTGTGTAGCACACGACAAAGAGGTGGTACAGAATTTTGAACAAAGGTACGAACACATTTATTGTCTTGATCGGTGGTGATCGTGACGAAAGGTACGCACACACATTTATTTTTATAGATCCGCGCTCATTCGTGTTATAAAATCGTTATATACATTCGTGTTTCAATTCCGCAATATATTGAGGCAAATAATTTGAGACCAAAATCGCCGCACTGACTCGCATGCAGTGGGCTAGTGCCGTCAGCATCTTCACACAGGGAGGGGCAGCACGGGAACGCTAGCATGATGAGCCGAATCGGAGCCAGGTGTGGAAAAAGAAGACCACGACGACGAACGCGCGAGCATTGGCACGAGCGATTGCTGATGGCAATAGTCTTTGCCCACACAGATTTGTTGACGGACACGAAAAATGCACGAACCCCTAGCCATAAACAGCTTCGCTGTAAAACAGCCAAGGTCCAAGCTAACATGCCGACTTTCCACTACAGGCGCAGTGTGCGCCGCTCACCAGCTTGATACCATCCATATCGGTGGCCGTGACGTTGACACGCATTGTCTTTGGGAAATCGGAGTCGTCCATCAGGCGATAACAGTGGATCGTAGACTTCGCCAATTTCACAGCGACACCAAGAATACATAGTAATACGATCGCCACTACTGTTTATTATCACTTCTTCCTCCTAGACTTCTCAAAACCGTCATCGTGCGTCATCTTTATCGCCCACCTTACAAGAACAACACTATGTGATCGGTTCATATTGAAATAATTAGGAGAAACATCGAATAACTGAAAAGGGGTTGAGACCGTGTTAAGGGGTATCAATCAGGGGCGTAGCCAGGGGGGGGGGGGGGGGCTTATGGGGCTTCAGCCCCCCCCGAAATTTTTTCGTGCTGTCCATGCACCGCCGACCAAAGCGACCCCCGGCGCCGGAAATCACTCTGGATTTTGTCTATAATGTCATTTTGACGCTCGAAAAGACATTTAACCGCGAAGATTGCAAACTCGGGCTGGATTTCGTGACACCGCCCATACACCGGGAGTCACATAATGCCAAGCAGTCCCATCCGAGCACAAAGTTTCAAGGGCGCTTTGATGGTGAGTGGGCTCGCCGCGGCATCTCACTGAGGCCACGGAATCTATGGAGCGCATGGATATCAATTGCGAAACTTTATGGGTATAAATCTCATAAGCTCTTGATGTGAAAGGTGCATTGACATTTCCAAAGTTGTGCTTTAGGTTTTCAATTGCGGAACTTTGTGGGTTTAATGTTGTTATAAACATTTGACGCCAAAGGTCTATTGATTTTTCTAAAGTCTTACATTGGAACATACAACGAGACAAGCCAAATCAACACACTAGCAGACAAGTTGACAAAGCAGGCAGCGAGGTCCAATGAGACGAAACGTTGGCGTGGTTCATCTGTCCCGTCATGTCACATAAAAAAATATCAAAATTCTTTTTAACCTACGCCAGACCATCCATGTCAAGACACTAAAGCCAGCCAAAGTAACTACGTTCTTATTTATTTTTTCTACTTTGACTTTTATTCGCGAGGACAAATTGAGCCTCTTCAATTTTTTTTTTTTTTTGTTCTCGCTACCCTACCCGCGGGCTGCCAGAGCCAGCCAGAGCGCATACGTTTTTCTCGTATGGCCCCGACCCGGCCGTGCGGTGCACTTCGGTGCGCGTTCGGTTTGCTCTGGCCGAGTGGATTTTCGCCGGACAGAGTTTTGGACGCTTTCTGGCTAGCAGGCGAGAAAAAAAAACAATGGTCGCTCGCCGCCATCACTGTGGGGACTCGAAGGATTGCACCGCATTCCTTGAGCGGAACCTTTCCGGAAAGTCTTGTTTCGCCGCTGTAGGATACTGAGCAGTATGCGTATGGTTCTCAGTGGACCAAGCGTCTCATGTTTTCTTCGGTATTCCTTCCGTAGCCCCATTAGGTGCCCGAAGTAGGCATTAGATTCTGGCCAACATACTTTCCTATGCTTTTTTTTCATTTCGGTGCCTCCGCCTCACAGGAAAAAAATATATTGTTGCGGCGCGGCGAATTGTCGCATGGTGAAAGTTCGATTGTGATACTTCTTTTGCGGAAAGTAATGGGCGACGGGACGCTTCAGCTGCCGGATACGTTTATTATATTATTGCGAAAGCAATTCTATGGACACTCCAGGCGCATTCCTGCCATCGCCCTCACGTTTCGTACAAAGTCCAAGGGTGATAACATCGTGACCACGCGCTGCATGCTGTATGTGCGAGTGAAAGCGTAGGAGGGGAGGTTGAATAGGTGACCCGACGATGGTGGCTCAGTCTTGTGTGTGCAAAGGAGAAAAGCGGGGAGCAAGCGAGCCGCCTTCCGTCGCGCGCAATACATCGGGGGAGTGGATGGAATGGGGGCGGAATCTAGGATTCTGTGAATCTATGATTGTGCAACATGTTTATTTGCCTTGTTTGACGCATTATATACAATTACTTCTTACATACATAGACTCATTGGAGACTTATACGTATACTTAAATATCTTGTTGCGAGGTTTTGTGTATACATGCAGTGAACTTTGTTTCCAGTTACACTTTTTTGTCCTTTATCAAGTAGTATTTTCGCATTTGCATATCCCATTGTATCTTTGCATTTCTTATGTACGAGGGCGAGTCAAATGGAAGTGAGCCTACCCTAACCGCGCAATAATGGTTTGGCTCATTATCTGCGAGGCATGCGCGTAGGAGAACGGCATGTCTCATTTACAAAAGTGACACGCAGGTGTGAAGATAAATGTTCTTTAATGCTCTCATACACTGGGTTGAATATGGTTGCGTCACATAATGGACACTCCAAAGTTGAACAGCTCGGTGTCGCGAAGTTTTTGACAGCTGAAGGTGTTTCCAAAACAGAAATTAATCACCATATGACTGCCGTGTACGTTGAACACTGCATTTCATTGACCACTGTGAAGCGTTGGAGCAAACGGTTCAAAGGCCGTTGCAAAGACATTCCAAGACCGGGCCAAAACCATCGTGCAATCAAGAATTCGTTTGCACCATCTTTGGCAATGACAATGCAGTTATTATTCATGTATTTGATCCCTCGATAAATTGTTTAAGAGGAAGCTTTAGCTCGGGCCCAATCCGACGCGGCTTATTCAAATACTTGTAAAACACAGAAACGCTTTTCTGAGATAATCCTGCTAATCGCTTTTATTGAAATTGGTTGCATTTGAGAGAAAAACTTAAATCCTAGTGTCTGTTGGAAACAGAACTTCGATTTAGGGCCTGAATTTTGTTTAAAATGTTTTGGAAAATTCGAAAGTTTGAAAAAATAGAAGCACGACGTTTACAAACTAATAGCTATGCATGAAGAACAGATATTCTGGTTCTGTAAACGGCAATTATTATAACAGTCAAAGCGGACAAGTTTGCTGTGTCAATTTGTATCTTACGTGAATTGGTTACGTTGTGTACAAGGGTTCTGCAAAAGCCGTATTTCCACAATACTATTTTTTTTTTAGATTCATGTGTAACATATCTATTTTGTCCGCTGTAGGTGTACTATTAGATGCAATTCACAGAATTGTGATATCATTTTTCATTGTTGAGTCACGGAGTTTTAAACTTGATAGTATCGTTTTCTGAAAATTTTCAGTTTTTGGCCAAATTTTAATAAATAATTGACCACCTAAATGAAAAATTCGAAGCCAGTAGTCACTAGAATTGCACTTTTTCTTTTAAATGCAATAAACCTCCGCAAATTTGGTGAAGTGGTTGCAGGGAAAAACGAATTCCCCTACTACATGTACTCAAATAGGAGCACCCGAGCTAAAGCTTCCTCTTAAGGAGGAGGCTGAGCTGCAGCGTGCAGATATATATATATATATATATATATATATATATATATATATATATATATATATATATATATATATATATATATATATGTGTGTGTGTGTTGGGCCAGTGGCGTAGCCCCCCCCCCCCCCCGAACAAAATTTCTGGCTACGCCACTGGTATCAATGCCGGCGTCATGAAATCAGCTGAGCAGTCAGAGTAACTCATTTTTTTGTCATTTACAAGCCGTAATTGGTTCTTGAATTGTGGTATGTGGTCCGAAATTTCTGATGACGGGTAGTATAGCTAAATATACTTTCTTGCAGAATGGTGATTTGAATAAATGCGCTGTTTTCGGAGTTGGGGTTTGAATGCCATGTACAAGCCAGAGTTTTGAGTTACCAGCCAGAGTTCGCGGGCCGTCGTCACCGTGACTAGCAATAACCTAAGGCTACAATCACTTATCTCAGTGACGTCTAAGGAAGATTCTTGAAGAGCATCCCCAGCAATGCCTAAAAGCTGAGAACAACGTGCCCTATGTTTCTTTTCTTTCTTTGTCCTTCTCTTTCTTTCTTTCTTTCTTTCCTTCTTTCTTTCTTTCTTTCTTTCTTTCTTTCTTTCTTTCTTTCTTTCTTTCTTTCTTCAAACAAAACATTGCGCATTGCTCAACTTTACACAGCGTAGAAAATTCTGACGTCACATTCGGAGCACTGGAGCCCGAAACACCCTTTCAGGGGCTTTGTTTACCCGTCGGTGCGACAGCAGCTAGGAAACATAGGTGCGTATAGCTGAAGGGATCCATTAGCTGGCTATATTTAAGACGTCGAGAACGGCACACATACGCGATAGCGCCGTCGGCAACGCCATTGCCGCTGACAATGCGCGTTTTCATTTCCGACGCCGCTACGATTCTGGCCCGCCCCCTCCCCCAGGAAACGGCCCACGGCAGCGCAAATGGCGATGGCCAGCGAGCTCACGCCGCATACAAGAGCGCCCGCTATGTAAACACGAGCTATTTGTCCACGACGCCTTCGCGTTATAAATGCGTCAACGTTGCGTTCGGTTGGTTTACCCACTCAAGAACATTATTTCTGGCAATTCTCGTGGGTGCAACGCTTTCGCATTCCACTGATTTCTCTCGCGGAATCAGTCTTCGTCTAGCAACAATAGCCGAAAGAATGACTCAACAAGGCATTGCACATATAGCGGGGGCCTATGCAGTGAGTATCATAGAGCAAATACCTAATGACGCCCGCCGTGCATGCAAGCATCAAGAACACGTCATTATAAAATTGAATTCAGAAATAGGTGCGCATAGCCCTTGCCAAAATTTTCCAATTTAATGTATGAAGTGGAAAATTTCAAATTGGCCGCTTCATCCATTAACGTTGCACTCGCCCAGGGGCCCGCTGATGTCCATGATCTAACACCTAATACCTCTGGATTACACCTATCTCCTATCGACGCGCATTGTAATTAGCCTTTATTTATGTACAGCTCCTTATGGGGATGCCCGTATGTACCCCTTAGGGTATCAGAGCAAATCTGAATACAGGGGAAGACCAGAACAATAGTACGCATGATGTTAGTTATGCAAGAGTAAGCGTAACTGAAGCACCGCGACCTTGGCGCCCGCTGAGACTTTTCTTCATCTTTAATACATTTTTATTATGCTTCAATTAGATGAAATTTGTACATACATATATACAGACGATATACTATACGAGTATACTCACTCAGAATATTAGGCTCAGAACATCGCATCAAGATGACAGGGCACCACGCTGGGGGCGCGGGCGGCAACAAGGGATGTGTTAACACTAGAGATAACGTACGCAGTGTTGCGCTACAGTGTTGTCGAGCAACAAGACCAGACACTGAGCGCCAGTTTTCGAAGCTCCAAACGGTTCGAAGCAAACTGCTTTCGAACCTGAAGTTGAATTTAAGATGTAAGCTTACGTCAGGCAACAAGAAATGAATTAAAGATTCACAAGTGCCTAGAGGACCTTCGAATATACAAAAAAAGTCCTGAAAGGAAACCTGGCCCTTTAAATCTCAATTCACTCTTAAATAACTCAATGCTAAGTGTATTGGAATTCCATAAAAAGAATTACCAGCGCAGAAGAAATGCGATAGCTACAAGCAGAAGTAGGAGATATGTACAGTAATACTTTTGTACATAATATAGACAGAAAACAAGCATTACGTCGAAGTGACACGAAAATATGCAAGTCAACTGAAAAGAGGGGTGGTATAACACAGGTACATAACAGCGAGAGATTACGTTTAGGCTGTGGGCCTATCGCTGCCGAATCGGCTATGCTGCGATCAAGCCTGTTTCCAAAATTTAGTGAATCGAGAATAACCAAGTGTTCATCCCTCGTCATAGGAAGAAATTATATGTGCGGCATGTGAGGGATACGCCTGTCGTGTCCCGAGACCGAGCTTTCGACGATCATGTGGGACGACCACGGTTGCATGCAAAGTGCTTCACCCCCGACTTTGCTCCTTTTTTTCCCTTTTCGGACGCACTTCGCCTTCTCGCAGTCCTTTTTTGGCCCAAAGATAGGGGAAGAAAGGAAAACAGGAAAGCAGACATGGAAAGTAGGGGAGAGTAGTATTACTAGGAGAATTTGCACAGTTAGCCGAAAGAAGACCGCCAGATGGAAAAGTTTTCGTCGAGAGAATCTAGGGAGAAGGAGAGAGATTAGGTGTGAAGGGGCGGAGGGCGACGGGCCTTTAACAGACAACTACCGGCCACGCGCAAAGTAAGCAAGACGTATGAAAAAAAAAAAAGGAAGGCACGCGCAGGCACACAGTAAAGCAGTAAAAAAGTGAAGGCGTACGCTAAGGGGACCGGATAGAGAGAGAATGAATGCCAGAGGACGCAAAGAGGAAGCGGGAGAAGACGGAGCAGCCAGTTCAGCAAGCGACACACAGCGTGCGTAGCCGGCAACGGGGCGACATTAAAGATTAAAGGCCGTCATTGCAGCAACGTACGCGGCGGCGCTCCGACATTGCCGTCGTCGTCGGGCCGGAGCCCGGACATCAGCGAGACAAGGGTGTGGTCCCCGTCGCCGTTCTTGCTTTCTACCTTCGCTTCTGGACAGGTTCTTTTTTATCCCCCCGGCGGATCGAAAAAGAGTCCGCCCAGTGGGGATGGCGATCGCGACAGCACGCAGGGAGCGACCGTACGTTGTCGATTGCGCTACGCAAGTCCCGTGGTACCGCGAGCTTACGCGGCATATGTGATTAGCGAACGTCGTCCAAGCGGCCTGGTCGAATTCGTGGCTCCATCGTGCGCCGCTGGTCAGTACACCACCGATCTCGGTGGAGACACTCTCGAACAGCATTTGACGGTTGTTGACGGCCAACGGTGCGTGCATGTCTACAGAACGTGCGCATCAGGCCAGTTCCGGTAGACGAGACTATACGTTTCCGCACAGTAAGTTTCGGTACTATGCTGTCGTTTGGCAGCCACAGGACGCGTGGCGACAAGCAGTGCCCATTACTCTCACCAGACAACCGAAAAAACAAAAAACGACACTTTGAAACCCACGCTGAGAGGCCGCAAGCCCTCATCCACGCTTCCACAGATGCAACTCCCTACACTGTTGAAACGTGAAGGGCTCTGCAAGATTGCTTAAAAGTTACAATGCAGCTAACGATACCATCAATTCAACTTTGCCGCCTGTAACCAGCAGACATAGACAAGAAAGATACTCATTCAGTGAGCAACGAGATAATACTGACAAGGGCGTGGCTGATCGGCACAAGCAAAAAAAGCAACGGGTTCAAAGGGGAGAGAACCAAGGCTGCAATTCGCGTATTACTTTGAGGAATTGCTTCAACTAACATGAACGGAGGGACGGAGAACGAACGGAAGACAATTCCTGCCATGCGCGCACAAAAAATATAAGGAAATAAAAAAGTAGAGGAAGATGAACACAGAATAAAAAGAAACGGAAGTGTTCCCGCCAGAATTCTTTTTTTTTTTTCGAGTCGTGCATGTAACGTAGGAGCGCCAAAATTCGGACAGAACAAACGTGCTTAACTTACGGCGTAGAAACTAGAATATGCACCTTGAGGGCGCCTACTGATAAAGCGGTTCTTACGCTTGAGCTGCCCGCAAGAACAGCCGCTAGCAGATCATCACAGCTACCGTATGATTAATGAAGACGCCCAGGGCAATGAATAAATGTTCTTGCGAACTAAGAGCCGTTTCTATGAATACGACCCAGGATATTACAAACCCGCAAGCAGCAACGAGGTACTGCAAGATACCTGCCTGCAAAGCGAACGCGGGCGAATCCACGAGAAATTTCTTTTTCTTTCTGAGGCCCCACTGGAAATTTGATAAATTTCAAGAGGGAATGTAATAGAACGAACCTCTTCAACTTCACAGAAACGAGACCATCGGGTCTACTAGCAAGTTTCAGTTAACACGAACAGATGAGAAACATTTTATGCCTCGTAGATGATGTCTTGATATGTAACAGGGAAAGGGACAAACAAGCTCTCTGCAGTACTTTTCAGCTTTAGAAAAGTACTGCAGCGAGCTCAAGTAAACAGTTTGCCGCATTTTTGCTTTCTAAACCTACGTCCCTTTCTGCCGCATTCATGGAACCCTTCTCAACACTGCATTAGTTTCTGTATTTCGAATAAACGACCACACAGGGATCACGCGGAGTGCATCAAGTCTGGTCCACATCACGGAAGAAGTCAAGCGCGTGGCTGGGCTTCGCAGGCGCGCGTACTTTTCATGCGTAGTGCCCCACTGCGGGCGAGTCCCGGCGCCGACATCCGCTCCGCGGGTCCCGCCGTACACACCTCCGCGGTCGTCATCGCTGCGAGCTGTCCCCCGGCCGCCGACAGGCCTTTATTATTTCCAGCCCGAGTACGCACCCCCCTGCTTCCTTCCTTCCTCGCAACCCGTTCCTCCATTTTTGTTTTATCCCCGCGCGCGAGTCCACAGTGCAAGCGGGAACGTGGTCCGATCGAACACAGCGCTGCGCGCACTTCGCGCGGCTCCCAACGCTGCCGGTCCCCGAAGCACGCAGGACCCCCGGTCGGCGGGGCACGGCCGAGTTATTAGGAAGCGCCAGAAAGCGCGTGCCGGACCGCCGTTTCCGCCTACACGCCCGCCGGCCCACTGCATCAGCAAAGCTTCCTCTCCCGCCATATAGGCTGGTCGGCCGACGGGCCCGGACCGGAGCCGCCGCTTCGGGCCGGCCGGGTATAGCTTGTCGCGCTGCTGGCGTGCTGACGTCGGCGATTTGCACCGACTACGAGAAAAGACCGCCGCTGCCGTCGCCTTCCACCGACACTGTACGACAACACCTCCCACCTCCTCCTCACGGTCTCCCTGCTCGAATACCACTCGGTTGCCTTCGGTGGAGGCGAAGCCATTCTGTGTCCCCGGATCGCCTGCTCCCTGTTTTTCTTGTCCGTTTCTTCGCCCGAGTTTTCCTGCATGTAGAGAGATGTCTTAGCAGTGCTCGTGCGCGATTGTAATGCCCGTATTGACTGCGGCATGCGCTGAGCCGGTCGGTGTCGTTCTCTGACTGCGCAAGTCCAGTCGTAGAAAAGTACTGTGCGAGTTCGTTAACACTTATATTTGAAACAGCGCGAGAGGGACTAAATGCACGGGCCCATCCTGTGTGCTTCTTCGGGTGTTAACTTAGAGAACGCGCTGACTTGAAAGCATGGCGCCACTTACTCAAGTACAGAGACAGACACAGTGGCTTATATGACAAAGCACCACTAACAACTGTTAATTTTTCCCATACGTTGTTATATTCATAGTTGCAAAGTGAAGGATGGAATGAAGTCGATGAAACCCAACCATCCCTTACACGGCATCATCATTTTGCACAGCCACTATCAAATTAATCACAACAGATGACAAACTGACAGATGGTGCCTTCGCACACTTTCCTGCACCTAGTGAAGCCACGACGACCGATCACAAGATAATTTTTTTGTCGCTTTTTATTCGCTCAGTAAGATTTCTTCTGACAAATTCCGGTGCTCATGCGCACTGGTTAAAGTGCTAAACTATGGGTTTCCAGGAACGGTTACCTCCTGACGATTGTTTCTGTGTTCCCGAAGTCTTGCGCGGGACGAAATAAATAGCGCAAACACAGACCGAAAACCATACGCTGAAAAATGTTTCGGACGTTTCGGTTTCCCTTCGGAAGCATTGTTGACAAACTAGTGGAAAAGAGAGACAGAGACAAATGAGATGCGAAAGCAATAGAGGTTATCCGCAAGATAGATATCCAGGTTGCTACCCTGCACTGCCGAAGGGGGAAGAGGAGAAGAAAGAGAAAGGAGAAAAGCACGCGCAGAGAAATGGAGGAAGATAAAAAAAGGCTTGTGGAAAGCGCCCTATGCTCTTCAGGTGAACATTTTTGAAACGTCACGAAGGCTGGGAGATGCTCCGAGTTGCGAAATGACGTTCCGGGTAAATGCGGCACACTGTCATCGAATGTTGAAAGATTAGTAAAAATGGTGACCAAGGAGGATAGGTTAAAACATTTTAAGACGTTTAACCTTCAGTGCAGCAGCCTTGTTCAAAGAAAATGAGCTGCTCTAAAGTGCGAGCTTAAAGGAGCCGTTAAAGGGAAATATGAAGTTGAGTTAATTCGATAGGTTATCTGTCTTGAAATCTATCTTCATTTTCTGGGCACAAATACACGACTGCCACTCCTCAAGTTCAATCGCTCGTGCCATAACTGAAGCTATGAAGTAACCTCCACGTCACATCTACTGTAGCTGCCTGCGAATCAGTCACTCCTCTCTCAACTCCCACTGGCGGAGTTCCTCGAACCGCTCGCCTGTCCGTCTACCGGCTAACGGGCGGCACAAGGCGTCCAGTGTTATGACGTCACGCCACACGTCACACAAGAGAGGTGCGATAGTCCACGACAGGTGGCACCACTCTGATATTCCATTTTTTCGCGTTTTTTTCGCTTACAAAAGCTATGTTCTCGCTGCGAGTGGCGAATTCGTGATGGCAGAGGTTTAGTGTTTCAATCTATCTGGGCTGTATATTTTCCTGCAGTGTACCGTTAAGTCCGTTTTAGTATGCCGCCAAGGCAGCTTGCGTGCGTAGGTAGAAGACTGTGATCGTTCCGATACAGTGTTTCTTTTCCGTCGTTTGGATAAGGATGGATTCTAGACACTGGTAGGAATTTCAGCTTCTTTATTTTTCGATTACACTTGCTTTGGCCCAGTCAATCTCACGATTGGCAGCCGCCGCTTGCTAAGCAAGTTCGTTGGAGACGACGTTCTACTTTTTCACTGCTTAAACGTTCATATAGTGCAAGTTTGCACAGCGTACTCTATAGGCCACTCCTGGAAACTTTTGTATTTTGCGATTGTCTGTCACGTGCACCAGTTCAAGCATGCAACGTGCCGGTGGGAACATGGGCCACGCGCTCGTCAAACGGGCGCAGAACACACGACAATGCTTCACTGACGCCTGGCGCCTAGGAGACTGCGGTGCGACGCTGACACCGCAGCGCGTTACGCGCACTCTGGTCTATGGATCGAACAAAGCTATTGGAGCATCCGCACACGGAAAATTCGCCGCGTATCCTAGACAAGTCGGAGGTTCGGTCGCCTTTGCTGGAGTAAATCTTCTGCGGTCTTTGTCAACAGGAAAGCGGCGACCGAGCGTTTGTGGCAGGTCGGGTGAACAGAATAAAAATGCAAGTAACGGTCGGTGTGCGTCTAGTTCCTGAAGACACCGAAAAAAGGAAGGCGACCATTTGTTTCTTTATAACAGCACATATAGATAAGGCAGAAAGCGAGAAACTTTCGCTTCAGTTGCAAACTGAACGACCTCCTCTGTGCTATTCAAACGGTCCGAGAATGCTACCAAGGCATCCTTTTTGATGACACAGGAAAACATCAATACAATGCAGGAAGAAATTTGTCTGCATAAGGCTTCTGTACGGAAGCCTTCTTAAACGTTTTTATTTTTTAAACTCCCGGTCTTGGCCGTCTGTTTTCCCTATTTCGTTCGCTCGGCATGGTTCCTTCCCGCCGGATGAGATGTTATAAAACCATTGATTTCAAGTGTTACGTTGGTGCATCGTGACGTTTTCTAGATACACTTCATGGCACAAGCGAGTAGTCTACTGCACACGACTTCTATCTCACACCCAATCAACTTCTGTACATGTTCAACCATGCTGCTCTTCATTGATGTGTACTGTGCTTTCCACCGTGTCACACAGACTTATGAATTTTTGCAGTGCTCTTAGAACATGATGGGTGCATCATGTGTGTTAGCTATCTTTCATAGCTATGCACTATGGTGTGTACATATGATATAATTTCTGGCAGCTCTTTTCTTTTCGCGCAATCTTAATTTGAGTTCTTCCCCTGAAACGACACTAATAATATTTTCAGCGACAAAGGAAACTAGTGAATGCAGGAAGCCACTTGTCTTTGATCTTCCGACCTGCACGTTCAAGCCTTTGAAAATCGTGTGATCACAGAATTTATTAATACATTGGAAAAAACAAGAATAAGCCACACTTGCACGTATGGCAGGCATTCGTGTAAATTTACATGTCGAGGAATTTCATAATAGCTCTTGTACATAGCTGAAACCTATAATCTAGTGCCCTTGTGTGAAGTATTTGAAAGACTAGATTTTACGTTTAAGCTACCGAAAAACATTGTGGCTCGGCTGGCACATAATCACATCCTAGGTGGCCCCATCCGGATGCTTACCTACAGTTACTCTTGCTACGCAGCAGGTATAACAACTGCAATGAACTGGAAGAATACGACAATGCAAAAAGAACACCCACGTGACTGAACACAAACGTATGGAGACGTCGAGGAACAGAAATTTCCTTTTTTTTTTTCGGATCTGTTATCACGCCTATCGACACCTTGTTACAACAAACTAAGCCATTTGATGAATAACCACTAAGGCTTTTCCTTGTAGACTCGTGCTACCTTCAGGTGGATTGCACTTTATCGTGACGCTGCACCTACGTCGTGGATTTGAGCAGAGTAGCATTGTTTAAAAGAATGCGTATGGACATATCGACTAATTCCACCTGGCGGCGCTGCGTGGCGTAGGGGCTCCTCCTTAGCTCACCTAAGCAAGTTCCGGCAGAGACCATCGCACGATGAATGCCGGTGTGATGCAGCCAGCACCGCGCATCAATGTAGTCCCACACTGCGTTGCCGCCGCAGAGACTCGTCATGTGCGAGGCGTGCGTGCAGCCGGACGGACTCTTGTTCCACTTGGAGATCCCGCTTGCGCCAGTGGCCACTTTGGGCATTGTGCACTTATCACGGTCGAACGGAATCTCCTAGTTTACTTCTGAGGCACAGCATATCGGTGCGATGACGTGTAATGCTAGTCGCGTTGACTGCCCACAGTCATCACTTTCCTCTTCGAACTCCCCCTGCTCCAAGCGTGCCCATGCAGCAGTGACTCACATTGGCGTTAAAGAGGTTCACTGAAGATCAGCACGTACTCAGTGGCACATACCTGTTGGCTCAAGGTGGCGTAGGAAACGTTAATTAGGGGGCGGAATATACGCAGTGGCACGTAACAAGTGACCCACCTTGGTCCGACGTTTGGTTTCGACCCCGGTTCCCTCATCACAGCAGCGCGCTGCTCTTCCCGTTACCCCATGAACTGCCCAGCGGCCAAGGTTGGCAGGAAAACTGTTAGGCACGGACATACGTACAAGCAAACCGCACAGGCAGTAATCCCGAAATCGAGGACTCCACCAGAGATACTCTTTAAAGTGCGAAGTGCCTTGAAGAGCCCCTATTTTTAAGTCGAAAGCCTTCGACGGCTCATGGGGCGAAAAATACGATGTCCGGCGGTATGGCACCAAAATTCACAGAGAATACAACCTACATCTTTAGTGAGAGTCCAACACACTACCTGTGGTGCTAATTAAAGATAATATAATTACGACCCTCGACTTCTGGTGGGAATCGAACCCACGACCTGTGGTGTTATATAAGCGAATTAGGCCATCAATTTCGTTATAAAGAATCGTGAAAACCAGGCAAAGAAAAAGCGTCAGCAAGACATGAGTATTAACAAATGAGTATTAACATTAAGAAAACAGTGGCAGTGCAAGTAACACGTAAGGTTCAATCTTTTAAGTTCACTTACGTCCGCAATGGCACCAGTCTATCTGAAGTATCGAGGTATAAGTACCTAGGACAATTAATTAATCATGATCTTCGTTGGAATAACCACGTGACCTACATAATTAAGAGAGCTATGAAACGCTTAGGATACGTACAGAAATCTTTAGGTACATCAACGACAGAAATTAAACTCTTGGCCTATAAAACTTATGTAAGACCGATCTTCGAATACGCCGCAGTAATTTGGGACCCCCATATAAAAACTAACATTCAAAAACTCGAGAAAGTACAGAGGAAATCGGTCAAATTTATTTATAACTCTTTTAGTTGGTAAACATACAGCTCCCTTACAGACAGCCAATTTGGAGAGCTTGTAGACAAGCGGTATCGTGATAGACTAAAACTCGTCAATTTTCTGTTTCAGGACAAATTAGGAATAGATAAAAATTTATGCTTTCAACCAGTACAGCGACGGCAAACTCGATCCTACCACTCCAGGAAAGTCGGTGAATATTTTGCCAAAACAAATGCTTCTAAGTACTCGTTCTTTCCGCGTACAATCCGTAATTGGAACGACCTGCCCGCTGAGGTGGTCGAAAGCCCCACTATTTCGTCCTTTTTTTTAAATACGTCTTTATTTATGCGTTTCATAGGCCAAGCCTTGCGGAAGAAAAAGGGATGCTCTATGGGGGAGGGGGACCGGTGCTCTCTTCTTCCTCGAGGTGGAGCGGACCCGTCCTTCATGTGCGCGCTTGACCGTTTGCGATAAGTAATTGCCTTCTATTTATCAAGCGTTTTTTTTTTTCATGCGTTTTTATTCATGTGCGTTCGTTCTCAGCTGTGACATCGAATACTCTCTTTGTTATGCGCAGTGCCTAGTGTTGTCATGCGCAACGTTAGTATGCTGTTTATACGGAGATTTGTATCCCTGTATTGTTTCACTTATTCTTGTATTGTTTCTTGCTTTATATATATAAGCTGCGATATCGAATCCTCACTATATTACGCGCAGCGCCGAGTGCTGTTACGTGCAATGTTAAGATGCTGTTGATGAGCAATTTTTGTACCCTTGTATTCATCATTTATTCTTGTATTGTTTCATATATACCTACTCCTGCCCAAGGAGTGACACTCAGGCCGGCAGTAGGTACCAAAAAAATAAATAAAATAAATCATCATCATCATCATCAGCCTGGTTACGCCCACTGCAGGGCAAAGGCCTCTCCCATACTTCTCCAACTATCCCGGTCAATTGTGGCCATGTTATCCCTGCAAACTTTTTAATCTCATCCGCCCACCTAACTTTCTGCCGCCTCGTGCTACACTTCTCTTACCTTGGAATCCAGTCCGTAACCCTTAATGACTATCGGTTATCTTCCCTCCCCCTTACATGTACTGCCCATGCCCGTTTATTTTTCTTAATTTCAACTCAGATGTCATTACCTCGCGTTTGTTCCCTCACCCAATCTGATCTTTTCTTATCCCTTAACGTTACACCCATCATTCTTCTTTCCATAGCTCGTTGCGTCGTCCTCAATTGAAGTAGAACCCTTTTCGTAGGCCTCCAGGTTTCTGCCCCATACGTCAGTACTGGTAAGACACAGCTGTCATACGCTTTTTTGTTGAGGGATAGTGGCAACCTGCTGTTCATGATTTGAGAATGTCTGCCAAACTCACCCCAGCCCATTCTTATTCTTCTGATTATTTCAGTCTCATGATCCGGATCCGTGGTCACTACCTGCCCTAAGTAGATGTATTCCCTTACCATTTCCAGTGCCTCGCTACCTATCGTAAACTGCTGTTCTCTTCCGAGGATGTTCAACATTACTTTAGTTTTCCGCAGAATAATCTTTAGAGCCACCCTTCTGCTTTGCCTCTCCAGGTCAGTGAGCATGCATTGCAATTGGTCTCCCGAGTTACTAAGCAAGGCAATATCATCAGCGAATCGCAAGTTACTAAGGTATTCTCCATTAACTTTTATCCCCAATTCTTCCCAATCCAGGTCTCTGAATACCTCCTGTAAACACGCGGTGAATAGCATTGGAGAGATCGTATCTCCCTGTCTGACGCCTTTCTTTATTGGGATTTTGTTGCTTTCTTTATGGAGGACTATGGTGGCTGTGGAGCCGCTATAGATATCTTTCAGTATTTTTACATACGGCTCGTCTACGCCCTGATTCCGTAATGCCTCCATGACTGCTGAGGTTTCGACAGAATCAAACGCTTTCTCGTAATCAATGAAAGCTATATATAAGGGTTGGTGATATCCCGCACATTTCTCTATCACCTGATTGACAGTGTGAATACGGTCTATTGTTGAGTAGCCTTTACGGAATCCTGCCTGGTCTTTTGGTTGACAGAAGTATAAGGTGTTCCTGATTCTATTTGCGATTACCTTAGTAAATACTTTGTAGGCAACGGACAGTAAGCTGATCGGTCTACAATGTTTAAAGTCTTTGGCGTTCCTTTTTTATGGATTAGGATTATGTTAGCGTTCTTCCAAGATTCTGGTACGCTCGAGGTCATGAGACATTGTGTATATATGGTGGCCAATCTTTCTAGAGCAATGTTCCCACCAACCTTCAACAAATCTGCTGTTACCTGATCCTCCCCAGCTGCCTTCCCTCTTTGCATTGCTCCCAAGGCTTTCTTTACTTCTTCCGCCGTTACTTGTGGGATTTCAATTTCCTCTAGACTATTCTCTCTTCCATTATCGTCGTAGGTGCCACTGGTACTGTATAAATCTCTATAGAACTCCTCAGCCACTTGAAATATCTCATCCATATTAGTAATGATATTGCCGGCTTTGTCTCTTAACGCATACGTCTGATCCTTGCCTATTCCTAGTTTTTTTTTTCACTGCTTTTAGGCCTCCTCCGTTCCTGAGAGCATATTCAATTCTATCCATATTATAGTTCCTTATGTCAGCTGTCTTACGCTTGTTAAATAACTTAGAAAGTTCTGCCAGTTCTATTCTAGCTGTAGGGTTAGAGGCTTTCATACATTTGCGTTTCTTGATCAGATCTTTCGTCTCCTGCGATAGCTTACTGGTATCCTGCCTAACGGAGTTACCACCGACTTCCATTGCACACTCCTTAATGATGTCCATAAGATTGTCGTTCATTGCTTCAACACTAAGTTCCTCTTCCTGAGGTAAAGCCGAATACCTGTTCTGTAGCTTGATCCGGAATTCATCTAGTTTCCCTCTTACCGCTAGCTCATTGATTGGCTTCTTATGTACCAGTTTCTTCCGTTCCCTCCTCAAGTCTAAGCTAATTCGAGTTCTTACCATCCTATGGTCACGGCAGCGCACCTTGCCGAGCATGTCCACATCTTGTATGATGCCAGGGTTAGCGCTGCGTATGAAGTCTATTTCATTTCTAGTCTCGCCATTTGGGCTCCTCCACGTCCAGTTTCGGCTAACCCGCTTGCGGAAGAAGGTATTCATTACCCGCATATTATTCCGTTCTGCAAACTCTACCAATAACTCTCCCTTGCTATTCCTAGAGCCTATGCCATATTCCCCTACTGACTCGTCTCCAGCCTGCTTCTTGCATACCCTGGCATTGAAATCGCCCATCAGTATAGTATATTTTGTTTTGACTTTTTACCTATCGCCGATTCCACGTCTTCATAAAAGCTTTCCACTTCTTGGTCATCATGACTGTATGTAGGGGCGTACACATGTACTACCTTCAATTTGTACCTCTTATTAAGTTTCACAACAAGACCTGCCACCCTCTCGTTGATGCTATAGAATTCCTGCGTGTTACCAGCTATATCCTTATTAATCAGGAATCGGACTCCTAGTTCTCGTCTTTCCGCTAAGCCCCGGTAGCACAGGACGTGCCCGCTTTTTAGCACTGTATATGCTTCTCTTGGCCTCCTAACTTCACTGAGCCCTATTATATCCCATTTACTGCCCTCTAATTCCTCCAATAGCACTGCTAGACTCGCCTCACTAGATAACGTTCTAGCGTTAAACGTTGCCAGGTTCATATTCCAATGGCGGCCTGTCCGGAGCCAGTGATTCTTAGCACCCTCTGCTGCGTCGCAGGTCTGACCGCCGCCGTGGTCAGTTGCTTCGCGGCTGCGGGGGACTGAGGGCCGGGGTTTGATTGTTGTATTCATATAGGAGCTTAAATAAAATAAATATGTGGGGTTAATTAACGCGCAGCTAATTAAGTTAGAGTTAAGGAGCTCCAGCCCACAACATTTGATGGGACCTGAACACATTTGCAGATATAGGTGAACCAACCATATCTCCAAGTTGGATTCATATTGACACTGTCAAGGTTCAGAGCCGAACACGAGTCCTCTCGTGGGAGTCAACTCTCGATATTTGGTGGGAGGCGAACCCGCGACCTTTGGTGCTTTAAGATAAAGTCAATTAAAGCGCTCGAACCAGACACCCCCCCATCATTTTGTTGTAGTCTAACCCTCGATTTGTGGTGTTAACTAAAGCAGGCTAATTAAAATAGAGTCAATTAAGATACTCGTACCCACGACCTTTGGTGGCAGTCGAAACTACTCGCAAGTATGGGTGAACCGGCCATATCTCCAAATTGGATTAACGTCGTGAAGGGAGTGAATAGGACCCACTAGATTTGGTGTTAATTAAGGTGAAGTGAATTAAGGCATAATTAATTGAGATAGAGTTAATTAAGGTACTGGAACCCGCGACCTTTAATGGGAGCCGAACCCACTTGGAGATACACGTGAACCAGCCATATCTCCAAGTGGCATTCAAATTGACATTGCCAAAGTCAAGAGCCGAACACACGCCCTCTCGTGGGAGTCCAACCCTCGACATTTGGTGGTAGGCGAACCCACGACCTTTGGTGCTTTAGGGTAAAATTAATTGAAGCGCTCGAACCTGACGCACCCCGAACCTTTCGTTGTAGTGCAACCCACGATTTGTGGTGTTAATTAAAGCAAATTAATAACAATGGAGCCAATTAAGACACTCGTACCGACGACCTTTGGTGGCAGTCGAAACTACTTGGAAGTATGGGCGAACAGGCCATATCTCCAAGTTGGATTAACATCGTGAAGGAAGTGAATCGGACCCACTAGTATTGGTGTTAATTAAGGTAAAGTGAATTAAGGCATAGTTAATTAGGATAGAGTTATTTAGGTACTCTAACCCACGACCTTTAATGGGACCTTTACACGCGCGACCTTCTCGACCTTCGGTCGGAATCTAAACACACTTGGAAATATGGGCGAACCGGCGATATCTCCAATTTGGATTCCAAATGACATCGTGAAGGTTGACAGTCGAATCAACGACCTTTGGCATCAGTTAAGGAGAAGTTGATTAGGGCATTCGAACCCACGACCCAACATGGATATATGGGTAAACCGGGCATATCCCCAAATTGATTTCCAATTGGCATCGCCAAGAACAAGAGCCGTACAACTGCCTTTGGTATTAAGGCAAAGTTATTTAAGAGAGTTAATTAAGGCACCGAACCCACGACCTTTGGTTTGAGTCAAACCCGCGGCCTTCGGTGTTAATTAGCACGAAGTTAATTAAGGTACACTCCATTACAGTACAGTTAATTATGGCACTCGAATCCGCGAACGCATTACAACGAAAATGCCTAGTAATGTAATGAATGTTTCATGACCGGGAAGGCTTTCGCCTTCATCCTCTTTAGCGCGTGCTAAAGTGGCTGTCAACTTTTTTCTATGTAAAGGTTGTTACATCTCAACACGACTAAAGACCTTAATTAGACGATTACCACGGGAAAACCCCACCCATTTATCAGCGCCTATCCCGAAGTCAGCGCAGCGTTGACACCGACGGTTAACGGGTCCACAAAAGGCCGCTCTACACGTACCTGATAGCCTGAACTAATGATGAACAGGGCCAACGTCGAATGCTGCCTTGGGAATAGCTTCGACCTCAGATTCCTAGATTGCTACGCGCTTGCTAAATATGCGGGGACATATTCAGCACCATCGGAGGCGGAGTTCGGCGGAACAGTTGCAATCGATTCAACGATTGTGATTGGCCGCGATACAGTCACCAGATTCCTTAGTCTTATTACCTATGGAAGACGAGGGTATTAAAAGATGAGACCTTTCGTGCAGGGAGGTCCTGATGTGTCCTGATGCGAACTCAGTCGTTCAATATGCTCCTACATAAAGTGGGCTTCCGTATCTGGAGCCAGTGTAACTAACGTATTTTTAGTAACCATTTTTCCTTGCTTCGTACTACCGGACGTATTTGTCGATGGGTTTGGTGAAGCCACCTCGAGTCACAGCAAGCTTCGTGCAACAATCAGACGGGTCGCAATTTGCACTGCAAGGAACCAACCTGTTGGCATTTTTGACAACGGCTAAAGCACACTCCCTGAAAAGCACTTTCACCCGGCAATGCTGAAATTTTAGAAGGGCGGTGTACAGGTACGCCACGAGAAGTTCGAGGGGCTAAGTGCAGCTCTCTATGTTCGGGGAGTGCCACGCAGAAGCTCGTGCAGCATAAGACAGGCTGATTATGCTTCGACTTCTAGAGCGAAATAATGTAAGCGGGGAGTGGGTGAGCTGAGGTCACATTCTCAAATGCCGCAACAACGCCTCGGTCACACGTAATCACAAGTGAGACGGTGAACTGCTCAGCCCGTTCGCTCCCCAGAACTCCGCCGCTCGGGAACTAGGAAACGATCAGCGAGCGGTGGTGGCGACTAGTATCGAACGAAGGAGTCAGCTGGAGACGTTCAACAATGCAACGCAAGGCAAATTGGGGCCCACAGCCAGCGCCTTCACGGAGCGCAGGAACACACAGAAAGAGAGAGAGGATGGAACGGCGAACAACGCTATGCCACTGAAATTGGGGGCTGAGTAACTGCGGAACCTCGCTCTTGTTTCCCCCTCGCCCCTTCTGCGCCCCCTCGTTTCTTTCCCCTGCAATCCAATCAGCCGATTGGCGTCGTCTATGTAGGAGAGTGCGTCCCTGAGCAAGGTTTCAAGCCTGCGACGTGCGCGTCGCGCTGCCACCGCAGCTGTTATGGAAGCGAGACACGGCCGTTTACTTGGGAACGCTCGCAGCAGGCGGTTTCATGAATGCTTTATAGAACAGAGGAGATAAAGAGGAAGAAGTCGGCGGAAGTCGAAAGGGGCGAATGGGAAGACAACAACAACAACAAAAGAAATGTTGGTCTGGTGCATCGGTTGCCTTCTCGTTTTTGCAGCTGGACAAGAAGCACGACAAGAAAGAAGAAACAAGTATTGGACTCGTTGCACTGTTTTCGCTCAGTGAAACGCGCCGCCGTCACGCCATGGGAGTCCGCACTGAAAAAGAAGCTGTGCGAGCGGGTGAGTAAAACGAAGCCATGAGACGACACAACAGGAACACGTGTTCTGGGAGTACACGTATGATGGTTGCCAACGCCATTGGCCGGAGAAGAATAAGAGCAAAATGACAATTGTGCGCCCGTGGCCCGAGACGGATACGCAAGAGCTCATGCGCGTTTGATCAATGGCAATGTCTAGCTAGCCCTCTAAACACGAAAAAACTACAGGCTTTGCATATGTACCCAGTACAAACGACGCTGTCACACTACGTTTAAGCCCGACCATGACTATGCTTGCCACAGACTTTCAAGCCGCAGACGGGACCAACTGTTAACCTACAACGAAATCACCAAGCACTATTACTTAGGGCGCAGGGCATTCCCGTTGCCACATCCTAAATTAAATAGGCCGCAGGCGGTTACATTAAGGCTTCTGCAGACACGGACGTACCCTAACCCTGTAATCATGAATAAAATTAATCCGGACTGCGGGGTTTCAGTCTATTGTAGTAAGTGTGGGGGTTTGCTCTATTTACAACACATGCTGTGGCGCTGCTTGGCGTTGGCCGGTGATGGTTCTCGAGGTGAACAGTGGTGGCAGCGAATGCTGCACAGTGAAGTGCTGGCGGACCAACTCAGGGCTGTCCAGAGGGCCCGTGTGATAGCAGAGGGGCTCGGCCTCTCTGTACCGACGTTGGAGTCGCCCGCATCAGTCCCAGACTGATCCCTCAGGACCTAAATAAAGTTCTTCATACCATACCATACCATTGAAGCAGCCTGCTGGCCGGACAGCTCAACAAGCATCCAATCCGACGGACAATAGGTTTGAAGGGGCTCTGGTTGGAGTTCTTACTCAGTACACAGTTCAAGCTTCTATTTGATTTCGTTTGATCATCCGTCTGTCTGATGGCAAAGCTTGCAATAATAATAATAATAATAATAATAATAATAATAATAATAATAATAATAATAATAATAATAATAATAATAATAATAATAATGGGAAAGACACCTCAATATTCAGCTTGAATAAAGGGAAAATCAGACATCCACCCGTTCGTAGCAATTTCTACAAAGGAAACCGACACGGTTTCCCTTTGTTACTTATTCATTACTTATCTCCACCTTGCGGATTTCCGCAGAACTACTACGTCAATATTCAGCTTCTACGATTGTTTTCTGTCTCAATTTAATGCATGCATATTGTGTGTTTCTCATGGACGATGCACGGGGGCGCCCCGACGAAGACGACGAACGCTCCGTGGCAATCGCTTCAAATTCACACGCCCAAATTGTTAACTCCCTTGCTATCATTATTATTTTTAGGCACCTAATTAAACCGCCCGATTCTTGGCCAATCCCCCACTGTGGGTAAGTGCCACGGCCACTAAGGAGAACAACAACAACAACAACAGCCAGCAATCCTCGGCCAATCCCCCAGTGTGGGTATGAGCCTCTACTTTTTGCCTGGATCTCCGATACTCATGTGGTACTCGACTCGTCACGTTGGTCTGTTAGGAAAGCTACTGCCTCGGTACACAGGCCCACATAAAGTGCTGCGTGCGGTGACTCCAATTACGTACGAAATCGCCCCAATCGGTACCAGTGCCTCATCTGCCCCAAATCTCACTGATGTTGTGCATGTCGCACGCCTCAAACCATATTACTCTCTTGTTATCACCGATATTTAGACGCACCGGGACGGTGCTTCCGCCGCCAGGGATAATGATACATGCATATTGCGTGTTTCTTGTGGACGATGCCCGACGAAGACGACGAACGCTCTCTGGCTATCGATCTGTCGGCTGAACTGGCCAGCGCTGTAGTTAACCTTTTTAAATATACTTTGTAAATAGTCTCCAGTTCGTAATACTTCGTTCGCGTAGCAATATTGTGTCCGAATACCAACGACTAGATATTTGTGATGTTACATATGTAGACGCAGGTCATAAGATAGGAAGATTGCAATTAAAGGTTAGTGGTCGTGTCGACATGTCGGCTCTTGATATTATTCTACGATTTCACTCATTTTCTTTGCATTGTTTTACACTTGTTTCTTTCATTTTGAGCCACCTGACCCTTGGACAATCCCCCATTGTGGGTATGTGCGCCTAAGTTCTAGGCTCTACGTCTGCATGTACCTTCGGTCCTCTTTCCTCGCACGTGTCCAAATGTTATTGTGTCACAGTGCAAGTAAAACGTACGTCCTGCTATATACACCTTCTTCTGCAACGTCACTGAGAGAAACATTACAAGGGAATGCATGTGCTCTAAAAAGTAAATGAGTTCTGCTTTCGGCAGCAGCCACGCAGCCACCAAACGTTTCCTAAGTGCACGAAGAAACGGGCGTTGTCTCTTGCGCAGTCCGCCAGGGATCTTCTCAAATGCAACAAACCATTTAATTACGACAGGGCCACGCATTGCATCGCCTGCACGACGAGGCGATCACGCGAAAGCGCTCGTACGCTTCGTCTGGCGCCAACAGCGTCGTGACCCGCGATTCACGAGGCTGGCCCCCAAGATCGGACACGCGTGCTCGGCCCGGCGTATCGCGCACACCGCGTACGTCGCAAAACCGCGACCTGCGGGGCCAACTGCGCCGCACGACATCCGCGTACTGCGCAGGGCACCTTACGACCGACGTAGGGGGCGTTTCAAGCGAGTGGACAGCTACAGCACTTTTGAGTCAGCGAAAAATAAAATAAAATAAACACAAGCAACACCAGTGCACGCAGTGCGTGCAAGGCACGGCTGACATGGCGGAGGGAAGCTAATGAGCCACGAAACAAGAACAACCGCACGGACGAAACCGTCGAACAATCGTTACGCGCAGGGGGGGGGGGGGGGGGGGGGGCAAGTAATGCACCTGAGTGCGCACCTGCGTGCTATATTGTACCCACGCTCGCCGCAGGGTGGCAGGAAAGCGGCCGAAATAGCAGCGCGGGTAGCGCTATCCGAGAACGAGGTCAGTGCCGCCACCTGGATTCGCCTTTATGCAAACTACGGGGGCGTCCCCGATAGACGACGATGATGCGCGGTCACGTATGGTTCGCGCGTGCTTCGTGATTCGCGAC
Source organism: Dermacentor albipictus (assembly GCF_038994185.2). NCBI lineage: Eukaryota > Metazoa > Arthropoda > Arachnida > Ixodida > Ixodidae > Dermacentor > Dermacentor albipictus. Next base: position 473,959,496 of record NC_091821.1, read on the forward strand.
CGCTGCTGCACGGCTGCCGCCGAGGCGTCTGAGACGAGAGGAGTTCAGAAAGTGGCATCGTGGTTGGCCGCAACAAGCGATACGCGTCCAGCAGCGCCGACACAGTGACTAATTGTTTGCCAGAGGCATTTCTTTTAAAGAACAGCCAAGCACGAAGTACTGAATAAAATAAGTACATGCTCCTCGCGTTATTCAACATCTGAAAGAGGTGCAGCTATCAATTGCTGCTTTATGTTGCACGAGAGAAATGCCAGACAAAGACGCCAGCCGATTATTCCTCAGCGAAAGAAAAAAAAAAGAAAAAAATTGAACTTCTCGGTCTTTGTTGCAATAGTGGTGACTGTAGTGAATTTCGTGTCACGTAATATTGTTGCCGGCTAAGAGTGGCCAAGAAAAAGTCTTTCTTCCACCCCTCTCTCTCTCTGAGCCTAATAAGACTGGTTAGCTTAATAACTTCTTTTACGCGGCATATTTTTGGAAGGTGCAAAGCCTTCAACCATCTGGAGCACCTAAATTCAAGCACTGCTTTTAAACAGTATATTGTTGGAAGGTGCAAAACCTTCGACCATCTCGAGCACCTAAATTTAAGCCCACGAGCGTTATTTTATTTCTTTGCGTCCTCATCAGCATGTTCTCATTGCGGATGGGAGTCAAACCCGCGACATCGTAGTCGGGAGCACAACGCCTTGGTTGTCTACCACGGCGGGCAGAGCTGTGTATACGAGTGCCCGGGATACGCAGTCTATTTCTTAGAGGAAAGGACCACGGCACTCGATCAGAAAGCACGTGAAATCTGAGGGCAATCAAAAGGAATTGCGGGGCTAGCAAAAAAAAAAAAGACGAAGAAAAAAACGAAAAATAAAGGAAAAGATAAGAAACATGGCCGGCCAACAGAAAAGCAGGGGCAGGCGGCGTGGAAGCGGCTGCACGTATGAGAATCGATTTCGCATCCCCCGGAGAGATTTCCCTGTTGAAAGAGCCCACAAATTTGTCCAAATTGGCCCCTCTTTCTTTCTTGCCATCTTTCCAGCCCCTTTTCTCCCACAACACTCGATTCAACTCGACCCCCCCGAGTTTCCACTTTTCTTCTTTTATTTCTTTCTGCGTTTAACTTTCTTCTGTATCTTTTTGCATTTTGCGACCGTCTGCCTTTCCGGCCTTTTCCCGTGTCTCGCTAAATTACCGATCGTTAAGCCTTTCTGGCCCAGGTCAAGTCGCAAAAGGCAAGGGCGGCTGTGCCGCCAGGCGAGTCGATGCTTTCCGCGGTCTCACACGTTTCATTTATCGTATTCGCATACTCCCTTCTTGCCTCGTCCCGCGCCAGTACCAGGGACGCTCGCTTCTTCGCCGGCGCACGTCTGTATTCAGGTCGCCATAGCCAGGCAATTTTCTGCGCCGCTTTTCGGGCAAAGGCATCGCGGAAGAGAGCAAATTAGGCGAACGAAGTGCCCACTATAAAGAAATGATCCGCTTCGCGGAATTTAATGCATTCGCTAAAACTGAAAGCTTAGAAAACGGCGGAGGCTCATCGAACAAAATGCAGAATGTGGCACAAAAGAAGGAAGTCAATAAAGCGGAGGTCTGGAAAGGACGTCCCATGTGACCGTGCCTTCAGGTGCGTTATTACTTTGTAGCTCGCCAAAAAAAGCGAGGCACCGTGAAACGAAACAGCGTAACATGTTCAGGAATTCAATCGGGTGGTTCGCCTAGTGCTCTTATTCAGGTAGTAGACATTGCTACGCTTATTAAAGCGAGTGTTGCAACACGTCTAGGGGATTCAGCCGTCTATTCTACCGCAGCCGCCGCTACGAACCTTTTCCCTAAGCTTCAAATACCAGGCGGCGCTGAACGCCGCGCACAATTTCAAGCTCAAAAAAGGGTCCACATTTAAGTTGCAGGCTGCAAATAAAAATAAAGAGAGTCTGCAGAAGAAATAAAAAGGAACGATAATGCACTGCACATTTCCTCCTGAACATTGGCATGCAGTGCTTCGGTACCATAGCTAACTCGGCGTCGGCTGTTTCGCTTTCGGTGCATCATATCCACTCGTAACTGCTTCGAGAGAATCCTCGTACTGCTTGATTTTGTTGTTGTCGCCCCCACCCCTCTCTCTCTCACTTTAACTCAACATGAAATGAACATGCCGTTCCCAACCATTCTTCACAGCGATTATATGCTGCGGAGCCTTAGCCTCCTTTTCTGAAGGCATACATAACGATGATGACGATTCTCCATCATGGTACGTACCCACACAAGTGCACAGACCGGGCGGCAGAGGGAAACAAAATACGGAAAAATGCTATCAGAAAAAAAAATGCTGTGTGGAAATGCATAAACTTTCCGAAAAGCAAAGATTAATCAGTAATTGAGAATTAGACTAATTCAATCTAAACTAACGAAAAGGTTATTGGAGTATGATGTGAATGAGCACTGCTTAAAAGAACTAGAAGTATGCAGAATTCGAAGCGACAAACAGCGAATACAGAAAACGAAAACGAGGCAATTACCGCAATGAGCTTTTTTTGTTTAACGCAGTAGAATAAATGCAGAAATGTCGAGAGGTCAGAAAGTATTCCGAGAAACCGGAGTTCATTAAGAGGCGAATATGCCGGTCGCAAGGCGCGCTAAAGGCGGCTTAATTGGTAGGTTCCGTACTGTGCCCGGTCTACAAGGGATATAATTTAATTACACGATATATTCGTTCATTGCGATATCATTTACAGACCCCATTACGTCAAGATTCCGCGTCAAGCAAAGCTGATGATACTACAAGCCATTTCTCAAACGCAGTCGCGAGAGCAGACTCACACACACGCGGATGCTGCCTTGGAGGAGCTCAGTTACTTAAGTCTTATAATTGCTCTGGGTACAGCATGAGGAACGGCAAGTGCAAGCGAAGGCGTTTCGGAATGCTGTTTACTGAGCGAACAAGTGCGATGACGAATGCGCACATAATAAATATTCTTTTAAAAAGATCGCAGCTATAGCAAGCGCAAAAGTGAGTCAAACGGGTCTAGCACCCCCACCTCCCCCCAACGACGTGCTATAACATAAATCCCCACAATAGAGCGATTTCATCATATTTGCGATGTTCCATGGACAATGTTATAGAGAAGTATGTTTCACGGAGAAAGAGAGTACGAGGAATCAATATTTACAGCGTCAAGAGTACTGCCGACAGCGAATTTTCCCCGCGTAATTTTGATTGGATTGGATCGTCATTGGATTCGGCGACTTTTGGATAACCTTCCCGCTATCGCTGTCGAGGAGCTTTTCCCGAGTTTTCTAATTCACCTAATTGAAAGGTACACTTTCTTCAAGTATACATCGACTCTGAATTCTTGCCCGACCCGCGCACCATCGCATTACAACGCACTTTCGGGTTAAAATATGCGCATTATACGATAGTACCCGCGGAACGGCAGAGAAATCAATTGCCAGCGTGTTGGTCCCGTGAAGTGGCGTGCGGCTACAAGCGCAGTGTTTCAAAACGTTGCGTGCGAAGATCTTCTCAATACAAACAAACAACTCCAATAGGTAAGAGCAATTTATCGGGGCATCTGCTCAGCTTTCGACAAGGAGACCGAGCGGTGCATAGAGAGAGGCCTGGGTCCAAGCAGCCGTGCCAACTACGGCTGCTCACAGCTGCCTCGCATTGCTGGAGGCTGGACACATTGCGCATGATGTGCTTCACATGTATTGCATCGCGAATTAGCCGCTGCGTGCATTCTGCTCCTCGGTACAGGCAACATCGGTCGAGGCCCCGTTTTTCAAATACCCAAATACCCGTCGACACCTAGAAGCGGCCCAGGCAGCCGCACGAACGACGGCTGCTAACCGCCGCCTGGAATTGTTGCAGGTAGGCTTTTTTGAAGTTTTGCACATTGTGATTCCTTATCACTACGCCTCTTGGATTGCTCCGAAGTGTCCCGGGTTCGGCAATGTGTACTGCACTTCGTCACGCATTGCAGTTTTCTGCTTGGTTGCTATGGAGGGCAGTAAGGTAGAGTCGGTGAGCAAATTTTGTAAGGCGATGAGTGAACGACAACGAATAGTGTCAAGGAAATCACCAAGGTTCCGGGCGAAATCACTTCGAAATACATCGGCGCCCAGAACGAACTTCCATGCGTTGTTCAGCTTCGCAACACACTCAGGAAGCAAAGGTCGCGTGACGATCCGTGTTAACGTCAACACCAAACAGCCCGGATGACTACAAGATCCGCAAGCGTTTCCTCTTGCATCTACTGCTGCTGAAGAACGCTAAGCGGGCACCTACCTCACATTTGCACCAGCGTAGGGATCGGGAAAAAAAATGGCTGTGGCTTAGCTAAGGTTAAGCCCAGGATGCGAAGCATACTAGCCTTTATTTTAGTTGTTGAACCACTGTTTAGCCTGGTGAACTGCTGTTCCTTGGCTATATTTGGTTCGGCTAGACGAAGAAACAACTCATGCGTTACCCTGCTTCGCCTTCAAGAGTGGAACGCGACAGCGTTCCCGTCGACCCGCCAGCGACTACGCGCCCCGCATTGGACGCGGTGAGCGTCGAGCAACGCAGCGTTCGGCGCGGCAACGAAATGTGCGCCTGAGCAAGCGTCGCACGCCTGAGCCTTAGAAACAGCTCGTTTCTAAGGCAACACCGCATTCACTAGAGGCGCTTTTGTACCGCTTTGAAGCATCGTACTCGTGGCTCAGTGGTAGCGTCTCCGTCCCACACTCCGGAGACCCTGGTTCGATTCCCACCCAGCCCGTCTTGCAAGAGTTGAGCCAAAGCCACTTCTCCTCTGTCGTGACGTCACGGTGTCACGTGATTTCATGGTCACCGCCGCGCCTGAGGAGCTGGGTTGAGCCCTCGTAATATGCTTCGCATGAGAGAGAGAGAGAACGACAGGGGAAAGGAGCACCTTATAAGTGGGAGCTAGGGGTCAAGTGCAACAACTAGGTCGATGAGTTGGGGCTTGTTCGAACGAAACCAGCGATGGGCAGGCGGCCCATATTGCAACAGGGTGTGATACAAGAAGGGATGGTTTTAAAAAGCATTGCTGCGTTGTTATTAGGCTCGTTCTAGGTTCTTGGCAAACTGACGGCCTTGTGTCTTTTAATGTTCAGTTTCAAAGCCAGCTTGGGTTACATGTCTTGTCTTTCCTCTATGGCACGGCTTGGGCTTTTTATGGTATTCGTTTTTTCTTGTCCCGTAAAAGCTATCCCATTTGGTTCAGGCTCCACTTGTACGTCCGCTGTAACTTTCCGCTTCTGCGCGGTTTCCAACCTTTAATGCGAAGCATACTTTGGCTCATTCCAGGGGCACATTGCGGTATAGGTAAGGTAGTCTTTCTCTTTCTTTTTTTCCCTCGCCTCGCCGACGGTGACGTCGAACGTCAGCAGCGGCCTAATCTGTACGCTATCCACGATCAACCCGCACGCATGGCTCGTGCCAATGCAGACTAGCACCTCTTCTGGACGTTTAGCCGCGTGCGTACCGCGCCAGTTTCTCGCATTCGTTCCTCTTGGCCGCTCGCGCTTTGCGACCGCGGGTTAGACTGCGCTATCTTCGGGATCGGCCCGCATTGCCCAGTCCTTTCCTCGTAGCAGCTAGAGCTACACAGAACCTGTGCGACAATGTCTGGCCTACATGGTCGCCTCGTGTCAAACACGTTTTTGCGTTTATCCACAAGAATGAAAAATGCCACCGTGACTCAGACATAGCTACGTACGACTGCGTATCACGCAGACGCTGACGATATCTTAATCCAATTTTTTTTCACGCTCGAGTTAATCCGTTACCTATGCAGAACCAATGCTGGAACCAAACAATCGGCATGTCGTAAACATGGCGTCGAACAGCCTGAGTTAAAAAAGCTTCCGTCATCGTCACAGTCCACTCGCTGCTGTCGTGAAGCGCACGCTCCCATCACGAGCACGTTGGTCCATCTGGTGACGCTTTGCGTGACCCCAAACGATGCTGGGCAGCCAGCGACCCACATAACGACTTGCATAACATTCACAGTGAGTGGGATCTTCCTAATCATCTTGTGTTTCTCAAGAAGCCTCTGAATTTGAGCTTATCGATGCGGCGCTTGACGGAAATAAAAACAGCGCGAAAAACGGGACAAGGTCTGGAAAAAACTAGCGCTCTTTTATTGGCGGCGAAACGCTTTTTCCATTAGACAGCTAAAACACCACGTTCGTGTCTTACGTACACGATGAACGCAATGAGTATCAACAAGCGCAAGAACAACAACGACAGCATCGTGCAGCAAGCTGGGGAGGAAAACAAGAGGGGGACGCACCTTCCTTCTCGCCTCGGTAGCGTCACTGGAAGAGTCGCTCGCCCGGATTCCCCTCGCCACCCAACCCTCTCCCAGGGCGACGCAGAGGCGCGACTACCCGGCCTCGGACGCTGGCGCCTCGCACGCGCTGTGGCAGCCGCCGCGAATGTCCGGCGCAGCTGTCGCGCGGAGGAGACGCGGCGCCGATTTGCGCGCGCGTCCGACATCCGTGAAACGGACTCCAAGGAGGTTCAAAAAAAAAAAAAAAATAGACGGGAAGAGCATGAAAAGAAGAGCTTTATCGAAGAGAAGCCACGCGGCAAAAATATTCAAAGCGAAACGAGATAGCGGGCGACACGACTGCCGGTCGCCCTGTGGCCAGGATCCCTACGCTATTACGTCGAAGGAAAACAAGCGCATCGGCCCGCACGCGAAATTCAACGACGTAGCGGCAGATCTCCCGCGACACATGGGAGACATTCACAGGCTTTGAGCGAGAGTGGTATACAGTAACAGTCGTCAGTGCAGGATATGTAACAGGCTCCATTTCTGCTGAGTGCTGTTGTGGTTGTGAAATAAACGACGTTTGCCGCGTTCTCTTTGAGTACCAAACTATGCATTCAGAAAGAACAACACTATAGCAAAGAGAGTAGGCACGTTGGACAAGCACCCCTTTACAATACAAAAATTGGTTGAACTGTAGTCAGCGAGTGGGCTGCACCAAACGGTGCACAGATCCTTAAAATACATTTTTTTTTCTTTTAGCAGACACGTAGTTAGCGCAGCGTTTACGATAAGGTGTCCTGTATAGTTATGTATGAAGTGACTGCACTAGTGCATCGCACTATGGCCTGGGCTTGAAGTGAGCTGTGTTTGTGTGTGGAATACGTAAATCCTAGCACTAACGGCTGAAGTCTACAAAGTGTGTGCAACATCATTTGGTAAGCGGCGCGGAAGAAGTTATATCCTGAGCGAACTCTCAATTGCGGCATTGTTATCTTTATCATGACAATCTTCATTGGAATTTTTTACATTTACTTATATTACAACCGTCACGCTGAGGGCGCATATTCGCCACATTTCACAGATGCAATAAAACTATCTTTTTCACCTGCCAGAACGACGACCACAGGAGTCCTTCTCCAACGTAGTCAGCACTCCACAGACGGGACTCGCACCCTCGGCAAGTTCGCCGTCAGCCTTGTGGTGTTTACAGCAACCGCAAGTGTGTCTTTCAAATACATATGTGGACCGAATCAAAGTAGGAAGTATGCAAGCAATCTAGAGTTGCTTGCTTCAAGGCCAAGATAGGCAGGTCAGCCTTCTTTATTATTCCTGGAACTGCTACGGATGGCTCGGATGGATGTACGGATGGCTCTTCTACTCAGACCATTTCAATCGGCGCAGTGGTTCTCCCATCACGATCAATAAGCATCAGATACCAAGATTTCCCACGACACAATATCGACCGGTTCCGAGCTTGTCTTCCGAGGCACCGTTGATATTATTAATAAGCAACCGGCTAATTGATGGGCAATATTCCGTGACTCGAAGGCGGCCCTACAATGTGTTTTGCGAGCTCTTGGTCGCGGGTCCTGTAAAAAACACGCGTCGGAAATACGAGAAACGCACCATCGTGTGATCGCGAAAGGACACGACGTCGTGTTTCAGTGGCTGCCGGGTCATTGCGGTATCTCCGGCAATGACCGCGCCAATAAAGCTGGTAGGAATTCACAAGAAGGACCAAACCTCGTTTCTGTCCTTTTATCGAGAACCAACGAAGACCAACACTTAAAGGGACAATAAATAGAAAAATCATTTCTTCTGGATCGGTAAATTACCTTTCTACGACACTAAGAACATCAATTTTACCATAATAAGACCCTTGGTAAGCCAGAAAAAGCGCCAGAAAGCCGAAAAAGCGCCAGAAAAAGTTTTCGCACCTGGTCACTGTGACGTCATGGATTTTGATGGCACCTTCTAGGGCCTAATTATACAGCGCTACAGATTGACTACATTGTGTTATAAAGGAAACAAATATTAAACATAGCAAGTTTCGGGAACCTTTACACTGTAAAAAATTTCCGTAATTTTACGGGGGATTTCCGTCATTATACGGAGAACTGCAGATAAAAATACGGAAAGTACGTCAAATTTCAAAAATACGGCAAAATCTGCCGTTAATATACGGAAAGTGCTCTCCGTATTCAGCTTTACGGACATTTTCACTGTAATCATATAACGGCTATACGCTGTTTTGGACGAAACAGAGAGAATCCCGTATTTTTGTTATGTGAACATCCGTATATTGTGAGAAAATTTAAGCTGTCTGAATGAGCGCTCGTACTCATAAAGTTTCAGCTAACAATACTTTATTGAACACGCAAACTGTACGCATTATGAAGTTGCGTACAAAATGTGAGAGCTAGCCTTCTACCAAAAGCTGCAATAACAGATCGTATAAATATATATACGCATCTTCTATTCCGGTCGCAGTTTGCCGTGCATATGGGCTTTGTAACGCTGATCATATGCGCAAATATATGCGTGTTCTCGCAATGTTCTCAAATTAAGCGCTTTGTAGTTAATAACGCAGCATATATGTTTAAGTGAATGAAGAGCCGGGGACATACGTGCATGCATAAACAAGCTTGCGGCACTCAGGTGCTGGTGCACTGGGAATGACATTGGTGCTCTATACGCCAAAAATTGTGTGCACTCTAAATCAGTACCGAAACGCAGGGAGTGGTATAATGACCGTAACTGCGTTTACATTTGGCAATAAATGGTCTCGAAGGGGACTGGCGGCCTATAGATCCAAGTACAACGGTCGGAGGAAATTTTCGAATGCGGCAAGCAATTAACCCAAGTGTCAAAGGGCACTGCTGAACTGCAATGTAGTTGGTTGAACTCATTCCCATGATATTTACAAAATATCTCGTCTCTGACAATAACTGCCCATTCATTGAGACAAATCGATTACGCATAATCTTCACTGTTCATGTGTTAATTCTTGCGGTAAGATGTAATCGCAAACATTTGGCGCTTCATCTTGAAACAAGACCGGTAAGCGTGCTCGTTCTTGTACGGTAGAATAAAGAACGCGAACATGCACCGACATGTGTGTAAACTACTGGAAGGTGACTGAAGATGAAGGAGCTATTACCGCGCTAGTACTGTGTATACTGTCAAAAAGAAGAAAAAAATATTTCGGAAAGAAAGAATGCCCAGTGTCGAGATGTAACGATTCAAGCTTTATTTCTTTTTGACCTAGAATGCAATACCATTAGTTCCACGTGCTTTATGCATGGGTAATGTTATGACACAACTCATTATTTACCCGTTCATTACATGCACCAACCAGCCCAAATTATCCCTGTACTAGAGCTTATGGACGCATCGCAGTGCACTGCTTTGCACAAGAAAAGCAAAGTCGCAACGGTGATCAACTCGGACTTAAAAGAAATCACCAGCGCATCAATTCGGAACTGTACGGTAGTTGAGGCCGAAGAGGCAGCCGTGGCTCTAGCGGCAGCGGAGGGCTACCGATGTAACAGGTCCTTAACCATACTCACAGATTCACAAGCAGCATGCCGCAACTACCTAAACGGCAGAATCAGCCACAGCGCGCTCCGCATCCTCCGCTCAAGTGGCAAAACCGTCAACAACCAGGCCAAACACACGATAGTTTGGGTGCCGGGACATACCGACATTACGGGAAATCAGGAGGCCGATAGGATAGCTCGAGGGCACGCAACAAACCGAGCATCCAACATTCCCGACCCCACTGAGGAACCCGAGCCGGTAGCCCAAAGCTATTCAGAGATACTCAATTACTACAGAGGCATCAGACGAAAATACCCACCCCCTCACAAACAACTAAACAGAGAAGACGCCGTAGCATGGCGACAGCTACAAACGGGAACATTCCCGTGCCTAAACATGCTCAGCAAGATCTACCCCACGCAGTACGAGAGCAAGTGCCCATGGTGTGGAGACAAACCAACTCTATATCATACCACATGGGCTTGGCAGAAAACAGAAGGGCTAGCCATAATAAAAAACCCGAGTGCGGAACAGTGGGAGAGGATGCTATCCAGCGACACCCTGAAAGTCCAACAAGGACTAGTAAGGCGTGCACGCAGGGCAGCTACCCTCAGCGGAGCCCTGGACTAGGGGAACCGACCCTGGAGAGAAGACGGAAGACTCCATCTGATGCGGCAAAAATCATTGCAAAATAGAGAAAATAAACGTTTTTCATCACTTCATTATAGCACAGGGGTTTGCTATCGCCAGTAGCGAATGCTTTGGTTGACCTCCCTGCCTTTCTGCCTTTTGAATTCTCTCTCCCTTTGTATAAAACGCACTAACTTGTGGGAGAGAAAGCGTTCTCCTCTTTTAGAATTCAATTAATTGTCAAGCAATTATATTGCAGTTCCAGTAACTAGAGCAGAAATGCGAAAACGAAACCGATTCTGTTCGGTTCTCCGCGCTCAGAGTGCGACACCAGGGGGCAGCGCGCGCTGCGCGTCCGTTAGGAGTGGCAGAGGGAGATGCACATGTGTAGTCAGCCGGCATTTTTCGAGTCGTGTTGTAAATGTTGTTAATTCGCCGTAAATATCTCTTGATTTGTACTCAAGGGTGGAGCAAGAGCCCAAGGAAGAGAGATTGACGCATCGGGAGCGAAGAACAGGAACGATGGATGGTTACGCTGCTTGGGTCTCGGCACGTTCGAATTGGCAAAGTTCCGAATTTGTTGCTGTGTTGTGTACGCTTGTGCGCTCGTTATTTGCCGTCATCGCGCGGAGATATTTGCGCTGGATGTCTTTCACTTCGTGTACAAAACTCTGCTCGCTGCGGCATCGAAGAAGTCCTGTGTTTGGGTGCACGTATGCGCTTGGACACGGATAGCCTGCTTGCTCTCAACGGGTGTTCAACAGTCTACGCGCGCTCGTAACTTGGTCATGAGGTAAGCCCATTTTAATCTTATTTGGTTTGCATAACGTAGGGGTTAAAATGATGTGTGGTAAGCCGGTGTCGCGAACAGAAATATTGTTTCAAAAGACCACTATGCAACGTCTTAGGGCAAAAATGACGCATGAATGGGGAAAGGGATCAACCTATCTTTTCAGATCGATTCCAGTCGTAGCGCGATTGGCTCGATCGCAATTTCCGTGAGGTACTTCTAACCTTTTGTTCATTCGCGTTAAAAGCGTAGAATAAAAGTGCGTTCAGTTGAGCTCTTGTATTGACGCTTGTATTGGCTTGAGAGCATACTGTATCCGATACAAGAACTTCTGTTAAAATACGGAAATAAACGTTCGAGGCAATAGCAGTCGCTCACTACCTGGGATCGTTACTTTCTTGCTTGGGTGCACGTTTTAATTGTGACCAGAAAAAACGTCTTGCTGCACCGTTTGCGGTGCAGCAAGACGTATTCCTTCGAATGATGTCTGGGCAGTCAAGGCATTCGTGCCACTAAGCAAGCAGTAAACGGGGTATCAGTGCGAAAAAATTTGGACATACAAGAGATGCGAATGGTATCATCATAGACTCTTTTATTTGACAAATTCAGTTGTATTACTAAAGCGGAGAGTGGATATGCATGAAAGTCAGATTGTATTGATACTCAGCAAAAACAAGGTAACTTATCATTACTAATCAATCCTTTTCTTTTACTGAAAGGCAAGTTGCTGTTGTGCTGGAGCTGAGAAGAGGTCTGCTGCCTGCAATGGGTCCATCTCTCTCAAGTTATTGCAGTATTATAGCTCTCAAGGTGAGTGGATTTTTTTTCTCATAGCTATTTGCCACCTGAATCATGACCGTTTACTTAGCTGTGTAGGTGATCACTGTTAGTGACATTGAAGTGCTGGTGGACCAGCACTCCTTTATGATTGCAACGCATATGACAGAGTGCAGCTGTGGCAGTATGCAAAGGTGTTAATCTATAAGCCAAATTAGGTTCTTTGAGGTAATATGTTAATATATTGATGACATTGGATTGTGGTCTAGCAGGCAAAAATGCTAAGCAAAAAGAAATTTGAATTTGCACTTGGTAAGATGTGCAAGCAATTCAGGCTGTTATACATGAAATGGGACATTTGTAGATGTCTTCTACAGTGCTGCAGTCCTGAATGGCTTCAGAGTTGAGTGATACCACTATAATTTCTCTGTAGAGCATGCAACACAGTTTAGCATTGGGAGAGGCTGGCATCAACAGGCGTCTACTTACTGTGAAGTTCAAATGAGGTGTTACTCTTAGGGTGACTATGTATAATTTATGGTTTAATTCTAATCTTGTGTCAGGCAGACATAGTTTACCCACTTGGTTAAACAATAGAGATGTAATATCTATGTATACAAGTATTACCCATTCATTTATGCCATTTAGACAATGGCAGAAATGCGTGGGTAATACTTGTGTACATATACAATACATCACTATTGTTTAACCAAGCGGTGCCCCTGCATGTTAAATTTTACAGGGCTATTATTAAGTAATGTCAGCTTTTGTTGTAACATTAAGGCACCTTTTATATTATTACAGATTACCACCATTGTGCATCATAGTGTCATATTTACACTAAATGTATTTGACTTTGCTATAAAACCTTGCACAGCGGTGCATCATGAAATTTTTTTTTATAGTTTCTGGCCTCAGAATGCACTTCACGTTATATTCTTGTTTGCAACAAGACTATAATGCAGGTTTCTCTCCTTATGTTTTGTGGCACTTCATACTGCGGCGAGCTAAACCACTGGGCAGCAATACTGGATACGCTACTGCGTGTGGAGCTGTCTTCAAACACACACAAGGAATACATCATTGCTTTTTTAGCACAAAACAACGGACACAAGAAAGACGACAGAACAAGGCGCTACTCTCAACTGACATCACTTTATTGCATCCCTCCTTTGTAGACAGCAGAATCTAGAAGAACATGGGCTGTGAACACCATGTGCAGGAACCACCAACATCTGATCAAAAAAGCACACTCATGCGACAGAAAAAAAAAACTATATTGAGCACTTTACAAGGTTAAAGAAAGCACACTAATGCACTGTGGCCCCAATGACTGTATGAAGAAAACTTCCGATAACTCTCTGGCGGTGGTATCACGGCTCTTTTTTCAAAATCGTAGCATGACGAAACATTGCGAACCTAAGCGATCCATACCAACAGGCACAGGTTCCCATTTGGCTCAACATTGTAAAATATAAAAGTGCAAAGCCATGTTTCGTGATACTACGATTTTGAAAAAGTGCTGTGATACCACCGCCTGAGAGTTATCGGAAGCTTTCTTCATACAGTCATTGAAGTCACAGTGCATTAGTGTGCTTTCTTTAACCTTGTGCAGTGCTCAATATGGTTTTTTGGATCCCGTCGCATGAGTACGCTCTTGTGATTGGTTGTTGGGGGTTTCTGCGCATGGTGCTCACTGCGGATGTTCTTCTAGATTCTACTATTTATAAAGGAGCGACGCAATAAAGTGATGTCAGTTGAGTGTAGCGCCTTGTGCCGGTCGTCTTTCTTGTGTCCATTGTTTTGCGCTTAACAAAGTATTTATGGATTCACACCAACTAGCCCGCCAACACATTGTCTTGCGGGCACTTCTGAAGTACTGTCTGTCCAATAACCTTGGTGGCATGGAAGCACCGTCCACTTCTATGCGTTGCTTTCTGTTTCATTGTGGCATCACATCACATTATAATCATAATGTGTATGTACTTTTTCCAAGGGACCCATATTCCTATCCTTTTGTTATATTTGCTGTCGCATTATTTATGTGCAAATGACCAGTGCTCCAAGCTCCATTTTATCGCAAAGTAAACTACTGGTACCTAAACAGTTCTGTATATCAGAAAACCAAAGCTGAACTGCCGAACAGTACCAAGCCTTAGTGCAGTGTCAAGCAGTCAGATTTTATTGGTCATGCAGAGGTGCACAGGATAGCTCTTTATTACTTGCTGAATAATTAAGCTGTGTGAAAACTGAGTATTTGTGTAGCTTCAACCACATGCTATTGGTCATTGCTCCTGCCCTCATCAAATGTAGAAGATTATCACGGCATTTCCTATTCTCTTTTTCCTTATTACAGTGGGATTACTGCATGCGTAAGTAGGAAACGGATCACATAGGCAATCAAAAGCCAACATTGTGTAAACTTGGAACATTGATTGTACAGTTTGATGACCCAGAATAAGTAGAAATACACCATAAATGATTGACAATTAACTTTTACTTGACACAGGGCTAAAGCATACAGTAAGCATACTGTATGCTCATACGGTGTCACATCAATTTAAATTTTAGTGTAGCTTTACAGTGTACGCTTCTATTGTTGCATTCTGTCAGAGGAATGGTAATGTTTGGCGTGTATAGCACCTAGACTGTCTATATACAGTAGTAAAAATGTGTGAACTGTATTTTTTAATTATTTGATAGAATGTGTAGCACAATAAAGCCATACAATCAATGCACAGTGATGTGACTTTCTCTGCACATGTTGCAGGTTCAAAAAAGTATGGTGGAAGCTGTTGCCAAGGTTCCGACCAGAAAAGACAGCCAGTATAAAAGGGTCCACGCCACTGATCTCTACTACAGGGGATGAACAGCACATCGAGCGCCCTCGACTGAAGCCGGCCTTGTCCCAGAAGTTGGTGCTTCACAACTTTGCGGCAGCACTTTGTTGCACGGGTGTGTAGCATTTCTTCCCCTAACATGCCTGCCTGATGTGCCATAAACTACCCAAGCAGTGTTTAGAGATGTCCAGAATTTTTCCATTGTAGTGTCTACAGTGTCGCTAACATAAGTGGCGTGCAATCGAAACACTGGAAAATCAGAAAAAACTTGATGTAAGAGAACACTATCGTATACGGGTTCAGATTGTCATAAAAGTGCTTACCAGACATGTAGAGACCTCCTAAAATGTGAAAAACCACAAAGTTTTTCGGCAGCAATATTATCTGATCGCACGCACTAGTTAGTCCACCATATGCCCTGCTTCCAGGACAAGCGACTGCATGACATCGCATTTCCACTGGCTTCACCTGCATCCGGTGCGGTGTGCTGCATCCAGCGAAACATGTTAGAAATCAGTGGTGCACAGTGTTTTCTGTCCCCTTTCTCGACGCCTACTGAACGCATGTTAAACTGTTTCCAAAGCAGACAAACAGAGGGAAAGGGTTCTGAACACATTGCATTTTAAAGTGGCTGGTACTGGGTAACGCAAGTACTGTGGCATAGTAGATTTGCACCAGGCAACCTGGGTGCCAAAAAGGCTGCTGTTTACTTGCAAATGGTCAACATATTGTGAGCATGTTGAAGTTCTTTTTTTATTCTCATCGCTTATTTAGCTAACGGAGACAGCTTTCACAACTGAAGAAGCCTTGGAAGCATGAAACACTTCACAAAACCAGCTTCAATATATCGTGTCTGCATCACAATTTCATGGCTGCATGAGTGAACCCTCTGGTTAACATGTAAGAGAGTTCATGATGTTTGCCATGCATTATCCACTTTATTTACAGGTCAACCCTATCTTGAGATTTAAGCTGATGTTGCGTTTAGAGAAATTATGGCCGAGAGCCAGCTTTTGAGAATACAGATTGAGCTTGACAGATTAAACACCAGAACAAGTCGTTGAGGATTTCAGATCAAGAATCTTCAAAGGCCAGTTCATTTAGTGGTATTAATATTCTGCTCGAAGTTGTTGATTGTTACGTTCATATGGTGCCCAAGCATTGCGGTAACAACTTCACTTGGAGTACATAGCAAGGGTGTATTCGATGTAAGCTGCTGGCTTTTTTTCTGTGTTTTCAAACACTGGTTTCTTGTTCAGTTTAAATTTTCAAATTTTGCATTGTTTATTAGGTGTTGTGTCTTGTTTCCTTTTCCTGCTGCTTCTTAGTTAAACATCTGAATAGTGAACACAACTTGACCTTTTGCTTGATTGCCTAGATTACATGCCCTCGATGCAAAACAATTTCACTTCAAGACTGCTTGTACCATACTGAAAGAATAACTTGGAGCAGCCATAGCCACCAATAACACGCAAGAGATGATTATGAAAATTTTAATATTGTTTTTTGATCTACAAGGTGTCTTAACTATCATGCACCAAGATTTAGAAATATGTAAATGCGATGTAACTAGACAAAATGAAGGTAATGTTTGCCATCGCTTGGAGATACTCTGATTATTCGCAACTCAAATCAACATTAGGGGGCGCTGCGAAGCCTGGCCCGGTCTGGCTACACTGTGCAGTATGGCGGCTTTACGGAGGTCCCCGCGTACGCTTTCCTTGGTGAAAACTTAAGTTTGTTGCACTGCGATGTTAATTCGCGCTGTTTTGTGGGGGGAGAACGGGTAGTGGACGCCGAGTACCTCATTTTAGTCGGTACCAGTGGTACAGTGAGTAATTAAGTAGAAGTGGTCGCGCGTGTGTGCAAACCTCCGGCGTGACAGCGGACCCGCACGAGATTGTGGTGAGAATCGCCGACGCATTCCGGGACCCATCGATCGTGGAGGCAAAGTGTTCGTGCACTGCTGGATTGTCGCGAAAGTGCAAGCATATCTCGGCTGTTTCTCCTGGCACCTTATCCTGGAACATTTGGTGTAGTTGTCAGTCCCTTTAATGTTTCATCTCTACATTGCGTTTCAATGCTGTTCATATTGCAAAGATCGTAGTAAAGTGAAATGTTCATTTGCGTGCACCGTTGTAAGCAGAAGAGATCCTATTATGTGCCGAACTGCAACTTAGCTTCACCTTATGCTGTGGCGCTTGGGGTTACCTATCACAATACATATCCTGCTTTTTTTCTTTTTTTTTTTGCCGACATGACTGTTCGTTTCCTATGGCTCATACGTTATTGTTTCACAATTTGTGCTCGAGCAACTGCGTGATATCAGTGGCGACTCAGGCAGAACTCATGAAACCAATTTTTGTTGTCTTTGTTAGTGCCCTTCTTAAAGGGGCCCTGAAACTGGCATGCCGCATAATATAGATACCACGACCACCACAAGCTCTGTTTGCAGGACGATCAGACAGCCGTGTGTATTTATTGGTCTCTGTAAGTGATGTAGCTCCAGGCGTCCATCTCGCGTTTAGAGAGTGCCACACATGCCTGAACCACAAGTAGCAATGTGTAAAAAAAACAAAAAAAACTTGACCAGGACCTTGCTACCTTGCCATGCACCGTGTAGCTTCCAGCACACTAGCTGAGGCGAAAGGAGAAAGCAATGCATCAGTGCAATAACTACTAATTCCACTTACAGTTCAATGATTCGAAAAATTTTTGCAGCAGGCAGTGTCCTTTTGTAGTGAGGTAACTATGATCAGTCGGAAGTGTTTCAGTGCCCCTTTAAGTGTTTGTTAAGTGCTTTAAGTGCATGTTAACCTTTTATGTCACTTACTTTCCATTTATTGATATGTTTATAGTAAGGACAGCTCTATATGCTCTCTGGAAGTCAATAATTATCATTCACTGATGTTAAGTCTGCACAAGTGTCTCCCCATGTTGTATTACCAGTGGTTTAGTTACGCTTCCCAGGACAGCCATTTGCACTGTATTCAACAAACTGGGGAGAAGCATAAATTATGGTACATATACCAGCTGGGGTCATTTGAATCAAACCATTCTTTCAGAGTACTCAACTCTGGTGGCCAAACTTTTTAAATACTCATCGTATGCAGGTTTGACACTGTTCCATGTTACTTCTCATGTTCTGTTTGGCCAGATATACCCTCATATGCTAAAAAGTGCAACAAAAATGGGCTCGAGTAAAACGTATGAGGCAAGTACAGTGAACAAAATATTGAGTGCATGTGGTTTATTTTGTGAAAAAATACAAGTAAGGAAAGGGACAACCAACAGCCATTGAAGAATAACCACAACTCTATGCACACAGATCATAAGTGAACTGCAAATATCTCGGAATACCATAAGATGAAAACTTGCATCAGAATGCGTAGTGTAAATCAGCACTTCAATGAAGAATACAAGTTGCAAAAGAATGTGCATTGCTAATTTACAAAAAGTGTGTTGAAGTTGAAGTCTGCAGGTTTGGCCAATGCAAACAAGTGCAGCATGTAGATCACATGGCAACGACCGTGTCTGAAAAGTATGAAGTGGCTGAGTGGCATAAAAAATGCTGGATTTCCAAACAGAAGACCGCACTTACTCTCAAGGCCGCCACGCTTTGATGGAGCCAAGGTCACACGCACAAATGCCTCTATGCAATACAGACTACTTGCAATATCGCCAGCCATGGCACGACTTCAGGTGAATCACCTAATGCCGAATATGCAAACGTGCCACTGGAATTCATCTTTTGGTGGCACAGCCACAGTTACTTTTAAAATTTCACACATCAACTGAGCAGTCTCTCCAATTACGTTGCTACATGTAGTTAGAGAACAGTTAAAAAGGTGACTCAAGAATGCAGTGGAAATATGCTTCAATTTCACCAATGTCAATGCAATTGTTTTTACACATAACTGGTGCCGTCCTGAAAGTGGATGAATTTTTGCGTAGCGCGTCACACGAGCATTCAGAACATCGAATGATGGCAGGCCTGTGAATGTATTTACGTTGCTACTATTTATCGTGTTCACAAACTTCTGTGGAAAAGTACCCGATGTCACTTGGGCAGCCTTGCTTTCTGTAAGCCTTGTCCGTGAAGCCATTTCTAGTAGGAAATTTGCCACGTCTTTTTCTTCTCTTGAGTACTCTGCCATTAATGTCCGGAGGCCAGGTTGGCAAGCACATTCCTGTCACAAAACAAAAGCAAGAGTTGTAATATCTGACATATCTGACGCGAAATGCAGCTTCTTTTTGTCATTCCAATAATGCATGTCAATGTATTAAATTCAATGTTGGAAGTAGGAAAGCCAGGCTTTTTGCATCAGTTAATTTGCACCCATCACACACCACAATCATTTCACGAAGTTAATCCAGAAAACATGCTGCCGGCTAGGTAAAGACAGCTACCACATCACAAATATATAGAAAAAATAAATTGCCATATTTGCTATGTCCTTGTCCCTTATGGTGTTAGCAAGGCTTTGGTCTATGCTGTTAGGGGATGGGAAATCGTCCTGCAATGTCAGATAGAGTTCAGTTCAAGAAACCAGTGGTTAAGCAATGTGTGCACAAGTTGCAATTAATGTGCACCCATCACACACCACGTGCTACAATGCTTTTACGATGTAAATCCAGAAAGCATGCCACCGTCTAGGTAAAGACAGCTACCACAACACATACATATACAAAAAGAAATTACCATATTTCCTTTGTCACTTATTTGGTCCATGCTTTTGCGGTCAGGGGATGGGAGATCGTCCTGCAATGTCAGAGTTTTATCCCAAGGAATTAGTGGTGAAGCAATGTGTGCACAAGTTGCAGGCAGCCAATTTACCATGGTGGTCGTGCTGACAGGTGCATGGGGCAACACCTTTGCTTCTAATGGGGAAGCAGCAGTTTCTTTGCTTGATTCATTCTGTAATGCATTAAAGGTGTTGACATCTATTGCATGCTTGTAGACATGGTGTATGTACCATAAGCATATAAGTGCTGCACCATGTAGTCAAATTAACTTACTCTGGCTGACCGATACACACGTCGGCGAAGTCTTGCCAGTGAAAGCTTTTTCATATGAGCATCCTTGTTCTCATCATAACATGACGTCCTTGGCAGGTTTTCAGTTGGTACTGCATTTTTTTCAGCCGCTGTCTTTGACATGCTACATCTGAAAAAATAAATGAATTGTTTATGCTTTATTGTGCCTCAATATGGGCTGCACCCAGAATTTTTTTCTTTTTACCTCAGAAACAAGGCCACAATATTTATAAAAAAAACATTTGCAAGGAAACGAAGCACGGTTTGAGTGTGCAAGGCTATGCAACGTTGTACACCGAATGTAGCATCTGCAAAACGTAGTTGAAAGCTGCTCATAACGCAAAGTACACAGGTGCAAACACCACCACATGACCGGAGTAGTTTTGCCACTGACTTGGGGATGATTTAATAACACAGATAAAGCTAGCTTAGGTACTAATACTGCACATACATATGCGACACGTCAGTAGACGGCGGACGCCGTAAATTTTCCTCGAAACTAGCAAACGCGTGTAAAATTGACATGTGGCTGTCGCGTAAGTGGCAAACTTCTGCAATGAACGTGATAGGCTCGCCGTCGGTGCGAAATACCAGTGTCATATGGCCACTCTTGAGCTCGTCGGAGATTCTCAAGTGCAAGTGGCAAATTCGTAATCAGTCGCGCTGGGAAGTGCCCGCGTGCAGTGCGCCTGTGCTGCAAGTTCATCCGCACCACGCATGATATTTATTCCGCTTTAGCATGCTACATACGTGGCACGTTTACACTCAACACTTCCCGAACTCGCTAGTACATCATTCGTAAACATTTGAATCTCCGACGCCCGTATAAGTTGCGCGAGACGTGCTGGGCATCAAAAGCCTCCCGAGTTACAGCCGGGTGTAGCCAACGAGCGCAGAGGTGACGTTGCTCGCAGAAACCGCTGTGAAGCGTCGAACATGAGCTCTAATTACAGCCAATGTGGTTAACGAGTGCAGAAGAGACGCTCCTCGGAGAAACCGCTGTGACAGGTCTCGAACCTGTGCTCGAATTTCGCGTTGCGGCTAACATATGCAGCAAATAATGCATAGCCCAATCGCCAGTGCCCGCAATGCGAAACGTGTTTACATAAGGTGACACAGCGACATGTATAATGGCCACGCACAATGGTCATGCATTAGGGTCGAGTTCACAAGTTCACAATAGTGTCTCACCTGGTAAGGAGAAATTATCCCGTGCAAAATGCCGTGAGCAAACAGTCACTGTAAGCGTCACAGCCTTGCCGATGCGGAGGTTAGCGATCCACCTGGTTCTGCGGCTTCAGCCTTTCCACTCGGAGGGAAGTGCGTGAACGGAAATATCGCTGTCCTTCCATCTCGCTGGCACGCACCGAGGAACACAGCAGAACTGCTTGGCCGTTCGCTTTTTCTTTGCTAGCAGCTTCGTTCTTCCGTCCGCGACAGCAGCCTCTACGGCACACACGGCGACTGGACCTCCGTATTTCGTTTCTCCCTGCTGCCGCTAGGTGTCGCATGAATTGCTGGAGTTGCGAATATTGTGCATTCTGCCTAAATACATAATTCTTAATTAGTTATTAAATATCTCAAATAATTAAATGAAATGTGTGAATGAAAAGTTTTAGAGCAATATGAAAGCCTCCTGATACATTTTTTTGTTACTGTTACTCATTGTGTGCTACATAAAAGTGTTTTTCCAAGGAATAAGCCTGCGAATACACATAAAGTGTCTTGAGTGGCCAGTCATGTGTCAGTTTTGTGGTGCAAAGCCACGAATACAACTTAAATGGGTTCTTTTAAGAAAAAGACTTAGCTCAGCAAATTATCTTTCTTTGTGCAGCCTGTGGAGACAAGGTTTCTTAGACATGGCCGTGGCCCTCAAGGAAGATGCCGAGGCCACAGGCAGTTCCTCCAGTGACCGTGAAAAGGTCCCCTGGGGCACAAGTCTGGTTTGGCACCCCCACCTTTCTCCTGCAGCTTTTCTGTCTACTTAGCTAACCAGGTGGGTTATATGGTTATATGGCAAAGGGAAAAAGAATCAACAGCATCAAACGCAGAACTTGCTCAAGCTCAATGCATTTTTGGTGTGAAGTTTTTCCCTTATCATTTATCAAAAAACGGGTAATAAGTATATGATATGGTCTTCATACGGACACCTCTTTCCCACAGAGAATTAGCAGTAAAAAAAGCAGCTTATGAAGGCTTGAATATTAGCTAGGATGATGTGGCATAGATAGGATAATGATTATGAATGTTTCTAATGAATGTCGTGGTAGTAGAGTGAATAATCAGAGTTTATATATAGATTGAAAGACATTTCGTTCCAATGCCAGAATTTTAAATCATCCCAAATAATTCTTGCATTTTATAGTCTTCATTTTATAGTTCTTGATGCTTGCTTCTTGCTGACATCATTCTTATGCTGCATAATTCACCTGTTATAAATTCCCTATTTCTCCCATTCAAGCAACTTTACATTCATCATAAGAAACCTCGTAGATGAGTTCCAGAAACTTGCTGATGAGATTAGGGGGCGGCGTGTACCCCAGGCTGAGATATGCATTCAAGAGCCTCATATCTTGCAAATGTTAGAAATACTCCTGCTAAGCAAGTTCTTGGTGTCATACAAGGTTATTTGCGAATATGAATTTGCCTGAATTTAGAAAACAGTCAATATAAAACACGTCAAGCGATATCGCTGACGATACACACACATTCCAACTGAACTAAATACAAATAAATATAGCACCAAATGCAGAATCATTGGCATGATGCCATTCTTTCAGTGGAATAAAATCTGTCCTGCATTGTAAATCTGGAATCCTTCATAATCCAGACTACTAAATACTTATGAGGGTTGTAACGTGAAATATGCATGTATTTATTCCTCGTTTCTTTACTTTAGGACCCGATAATGCTTAAACAGCAGTGAAAGAACTGAGATCACAGCACCTAATAGTTTATATTGCTCCAGAAATCCGTTTCTCTGCCGATCGCAGCATTCGACACTAACAAGAAGGCACATAACACTTAGGGTGGTGCTATTCACTTTGATTGTTTGGGAACGAAACCCGTAATGTACATGTTATGGCCCTACGTGTCATTACGTTTGAACAACAAAAAGGTAGGGGTTTTGCATTTTGCAAAACTGCATGGAGGTTTTCACTGTGTGCAATTAAAATTAGGAACCTTCCCAGCTCATACTAAATGCATTCTCCAAAGCTTTAGGTTATACAGGTGCACTACTTTACACAGAACACACTCTTTTCCCTCGTCACGGCTCACACTCTTAGGCAGAGTTACACCCTTTGAAGTGCCCCTTCTTCCACACAACGATAATTGTCATCTGCCTTTATGCATTTCCTTTCTTTAACGCTGTGAGCCCTGTGCTTTCCAGTAACGAACGGCATGCGCGTTATCAGCATGATAGCATTCCCGACAACAAAGTAGCGGGCGTGGCGTCTTCAAGAAAGGAAACGCATCAAGGCAAATAACGATTATTGTTGTGTGGCAGAAGGGGCACTCCAAAGGGTGTAACTTTGCCTAAGAGTGCAGGTGGTGATTCAGATTCTTCAAAGGTGTTTCATTGTATGGGATGGCACATCGCGCTTCACTTATTTGCAGAATATTGCATTCCAATTGTGTCATATGAGATAAATCCATTAGAGAGCTTTAGCTTGCCCTAAATTTATTACAGCTGTGTACTGTTAAACTGGCCGCAGCTTGCAGTGCTTGTGGAAAAACAATTGTAACTGCCATATTATATGTAACTGCTAGTGCACAGGCATCGGCAGCAGCAATGGTTAGGGTACACTTGTTTCTTCTATTCTGGGGTATGCATCCTCCACCAGAAAGTAGTTTTTTTTCGTCTTCCTCTTCTACCATATTGGAATGTGAAATGGGGTGTAATTTGTAGGATATACTCGTGCATAAACTTCATGAGCATTTATTCTTGTCTGTGCCACAGATCATTGTTGCTACCACTGTAAAAGAAGGGTGCCTGTTTACAGCACCCATAGGGAACAATCTGTGAATCTTTAACAAACAGTAAGGATAATGAATAATCGAATAACTTTTAGTAATTTTCAACAAATTTAGCACTCTTTGCTTTCCACTATGGTGTTTTTCAAACTAATGTTGGCACAAGGTTTGAGTGCAGGATGTCATTTTGTGTGAAAGAGTACACTTGTGTGCATAACACCTCATCGTCAACATTCTGCTCCACAGAATGTCATTAGCTTTCGTATGCATTGGTCACTATCTCACAAACCGGTTGCTCCTTTGTTAGTTGGAATGTAGCATTTATGTAAAGCACATTTGATGTTCTAACAAAAAGCATTGTTCCCTCTTATCCCCTAATTCTCCTCACTTGATGCCTAGTGTTGTAATAGCATGGTTGACACCATGAGAGTCAGTGGGGTGAATAATTGTGTCTGGTGGAGTAGGGGGTGTACGTTAACTTAAGCAACTTTTCCAGACGACTTGAATCAGTATTGTGGAATGCTGGTTTTTTTTTTTGCAATCACTGTTACCAAGTTTCACTTTGGTTGTGGCAACAAGTATAATGTAGTTCGCTAGCACTCCTGCCAACACATATAATGTGCAGGCATCTGTGTTGAAAAAAAGACCAGCTAATGGTTTGCCAGGAGCTAAGGTCCATTTAGACCATTAAATTTTGAACTTACACCGGTGGAAATAACTAGTGAATGAAAGCACACCCAGGAGAACTGAAGCAAGACTGCGAGTCGGCCTAGTTGGAACAAATTCATCTTGAAACTTACTGTGCGCAACAAACAGGGACGAAGAATAGAAGAAACACAAGGACGAGCGCTTAACATTGTGTTTCTTCTATTCTACGTCCCTGTTTGTTGCGCACAATAAGTTTCAAGATGAGCAGGAGAACTGACCATAATATTTTCTTTCATTATAACACCGCTGAAGCTTTGAACTGCATTTGAACTGGCTTGTTTAAAAAATGACCCATTTCCTTGTTCAAGTAAGACAAAGGTTCCACAGGAAGACAGAAACTTGAAGCCGTCAACAGCAGCATGAATATAAACAGCACTCGACGTTTTGCAATCTTGCACCTGGTTATATTATCCATCCCATTTTTTTCCACAGGCTGTTCTTTACTGTTTTATGGTCATATCCAGTTTAATTTTAATGTCCCTATTTTTTAATATTTGGTTAATATATATTTTCTTCATCGGCTTTCAACCAAATATATATTCATAATGCGCCTTCATTTACCACTTGCAGTGATCCTAACCAGATGCATCTTGATACAAAATTTATTTTCCTTAATTCTTCGTTTTCCTTTTCCAAAAGTGCAAACTGTTTATCTTGATACCTATTTTGTCTTCTGGGAAGATTAGGTCTACTGGATTAATGACTGCTTACATGGGTACATCGTTTTCTGTTTTAGTCACCCCTACTCTTGGCAAGTACTGACAGCATCGCTCATACCCGCTCCATCACAATCACCACTGCTAAGCACACCCTTCCTTCCTTTATTTTAACACTTTGACTTCTCTTGACCTATTATACGCACCAGTTACTTCTCCCCCAATGAGGCTAGGGGCCAGTGAGATATGCAAAATCCAAAACAACACAGCCAAGGAAAACATTTGCTACCCTAATGACAAGCACATATGTCGAAATGTTGGCTACAGCAACATCCCTTGTTCCAACAATGTTGATCTACTTACATGTTTTTCTAACACAGAAGTTACTGCTTTGTCGTGTTCTGTGATTAAACTTTTTTGCCGCTTTCTTTAGGATGGATATTCACGAATACTATTTGTTTCTCCTAACAGCAGCAAGTTTATCCTTGCAAGCGTTTGGAGTCAAGAACAACTTTCACCAGGAAGAAGTGCAAGACGAGTGATTGAAGAAAATAAAGTTGCTTCTGTGATCTAAGAACTTGAGGACTGAAATGTTGCACCTTTTTGTATATATGCTATGCAGTGCATTCATATCACAAAGTGCAAAGTGTTTTATCTCTGCAGCCATGTCAGTGTGTTGGCAAGACAATTTTCTCAATGGTGACCTGCTGCTTTGACTATGAGCTGCCTTCATGACATTTGCATTAAAGGAGACGTACTATCGTGGACAAAAGTACCCTGGAAGTGCGAGCGTTGACCAAATTGCATTTCTGCTCAAGACCGCTGAAAACAGTGGGTCACGTATGCACATTCCGAACGCAGATGGTGGCACGGCTGATCCCAGCAAATAGCACACCAATGAAATTCGGTCGACTCTCGCACGTCCTGGGCAATTTTGTCCCCGATGGCACATTCTTCGAATGGATATGCTCTGCAAGATGAAATACGGGAAGCACCTGCACTTTAACGGATATAGTACAGATTTAGCATACGGAGTCTTTCGTTTTCTGAATACGGCAAGCACCTGTTTTTTAACGGTTATAGTACAGATTCAGCATACGGTGTGTTCCGTTTTCTGAATACGAGAAGCACCGTACTTTAACGGTTATAGTACAGATTCAGAATACAGAGTCTTCCGTTTTCTAGATACAGAAGCACTCGTATCTTGTATTACGGTCTCTTTTTTTACAGTTGTCCGTTCTACGGAAATGACCGTTCTTAATTTACGGAAGAGTGTTCGGTCACAAATTACCAGCAAATTTTCTGTAAAGTAAGGCAAATTTTTTTTACAGTGTACTCAGCCAATGCGGCAAAAATGCGAGAACATACTTTGGGATCGCTGACGTCACACTGACGTACAACCGTTGGAGTTTCGGCGCGAAATTCAAATGCTGATATTTCTACCTTCATTATCTTATCAAATAATGAATCTATTATATTGAAATGACTGCCTGCAGGGTTCTCAAACAATGCTTTATTAGTCTAAACTAATTTATTGTTTCGCTTTAGTGTCCCTTTAAGCAAGTTAGCGCACCGTATGACAGTGGAGAAATGGCACACACCTGGATTCTCCCAGCGTCGATTGCATTCTCTCGACCCATCCATGCAAGTGCGGCTGTTACCTGGGCTTACTCGAAGTAATAAAAGAATACTGCGCCGCTTACGCCTGGGCGTTGTATTCACCAATTCATATACGTGTTTGATTAGAACGGCCGTACAGCCGATTGCAATTCCTGCGGTGTCGAGGAGACTACAGAACATCTACTGGACTATAGAACATCTACTGTGCTTCGGCCCATCTCTTGAAGATGAAAGACATGACCTTGGCACAGCTTGGCATCAGTTGGATAGAAAACTATTCACTTTGAACAAGATTTTGGACCGCGGCCTCGCATATCGCAGCTGCAAAGGTCCAAAAGACCACTGCTGCGATTTCTGAAGGCTGCCGGATTGAGTGACCTTCTGTGATATAGAGCAGAGAACTGTTACAAGGTTGGCGACACCCACAGCGGACTTTCTATTCTATTAATCTTTTACTCCCCTTTTTCCCTTTCCACAGTGCCGGATAGCCAACCAAGCTCAGTCCTGGTTAACCTCTCTGCCTTTCATTTATCCATCTTTTCACTCTCTCTATTTACCTTACCTAATTAATTAATTAATTATTTGAGAACACACGAAAATAGAGTAGCCAAGGTGCTTTACACCTTAACCTCCGAACAGCAGCTACTGCTTAATGGAATACGACAAAGACAAAGAACGCTGGTGTCCATTAGAAAAGGGGGCTCAAATTAGCCCACATACACACTTAAAGTTAGATACAGGACGACGCTCGTCCTGTCTTTAACTTTATCTCAGCATCTATGTTAATACGCGCCCCTCTCCTGGTAGGCATGTTTTGCCAACTAATCCAACACAGAGCAAAGCATTTCTTGTTTTGGAGAGGCGACTACCTGTACTGTCGCGGGCAAAGCTCTTTCATGCAGTGCCTTTTTTGCCTGCGAAAAATATTACTTTTTTTCACATTGCCCACAAACTTTCAAGCAACGTCTTTCGTGCCCGCTCAACAGGAACCTAGTCACATTCACAGGCCTAAGTATTTCTTTATGGTGTCTTCGACTGGTCCCGCTATAGTTCTCTGCTACACGACACGCGATTACAGCGTCGTCGTTTATAATTGCGCACGCACACACGCACACACGCACACACACACACACACACACACACACACACACACACACACACGCACACGCACACACACACACACACACACACACACACACACACACACACACACACACACAAGAAAGATGACTCGTAATCGCGGCTCTGCGAAAGTGGATGTTCAGTGGAGCAGTATAAAACCACAACTACAACTGCTGAAAGAGGTGTGTAATGCTTTACTGCTTTAGAGTAATGGTA
Source organism: Dermacentor albipictus (assembly GCF_038994185.2). Lineage (NCBI taxonomy): Eukaryota > Metazoa > Arthropoda > Arachnida > Ixodida > Ixodidae > Dermacentor > Dermacentor albipictus. The sequence goes on from NC_091821.1 coordinate 473,987,679, forward strand.
GTAACGAAAGTAATGGTAAATTTGACAGCGCCCCGCTGCTGATCCTATTGCCATTCCTTCTTCCCTTTGGCGTTACTCGCCGACACGCTGCTTCGCGGAAGTCGTAACTAAGCGTTACCTGCGCATAGCGGTATTGCAACAATGCAATCAGTAGCCAGGCTGGTTCTTTTATAACCATACCGTCTTGCTTCACACCTTCCGCGAACCCTCCCTGCTTGGTGCCTCATTCAGCCGAAAATCAAGCTGACAGTACCTGGCTTCCGGTACTGTCAGCTTGCAGGGTAGCCAACCGGAACTCCCTTTGGTTAACCTCCTTGCCTTTCTGTGCATCCTTTTTTTCTGGCTTTCGTAAAAAATCAGATAGGTCATCGCCGGCTCTTAAACAGATTACCTCACCCTACTATTTGAGAAGCACCGTAATTACACCCAGAGAGAGAGAGAGAAAGGCAAAGGAAAGACAGGGAGGTTAACCAGAGATTATCTCCGGTTGGCTACCCTGTACTGGGGAGGGAAAGGGGAAGCGAGAGGTGAGAGGGAGAAGGATTAAAAAAAAGAAACTACACACACACGCACGTACACACAAACTGTTTCTGTGGGCACTGTCACGCAGCCCGCAAAGGCGTTCCTACTGTGATGCAGTGCACCGTACAATCCTGAGTCACACAGTGAAGTCACAATCTGTCTTTTAAGTCTCTTAAATACCGCAGCAGCGCCTTCATAGCCGATCGCGCCGATGTTCGCGTAGGCCAGTGTCCAAGGATCTTGTTTTCTGACAGTGGGCGCTTGTCCAGTTTGTCTAGGGTGGCTGAGAGGACTGCTCTTTGCAGGTTGAAACGAGAGCACTCACAAAGAAGGTGCGCGATTGTTTCATTGCACCCGCAGAAGTCACAAAGTGGGTTGTCGGACATTCCGATAAGAAAGGAGTACGCATTTGAAAATGCTACTCCAAGCCATAGACGAACTAGAAGGGTACAGTCGCGTCGTGGAAGCTCGGGCGGAGTACGGAGTTGTAAAGTAGGGTCCAGGGTATATGAAGTCATGCACTTGTGAAATCGGATGAATTCCACTGAGCTAATGTCAGGTCGTTTGCCAGTACGGCAAGTTTTTTCGCTGCGTCGGCTCTCGAAAGAGGAATGGCAACGCACCTGACGCCGTCATGGGCAGATCGGGCAGCTGCGTCTGCTCGATCATTGCCGTGTATGACACAGTGACTAGGAAACCACTGATATATGATATCGTGTCCTTCGTCAACTATGCGATGGTGTACTTCTCTGATCTCTGCGACGAGCTGTTCATGTGATCCATGGCGCAGTGCTGAGAGTATACTCTGTAGGGCTGCCTTGGAATCACAGAAGACTGACCATGCATGCGGTGGTTCCTCCTGAATGAAATGGAGAGCCGCACGCAAGGCTAGCAGTTCAGCAGCTGTCGTTGATGATACATGCGACGTTTTTCGCTGTATTTCGATGGATCTTGTTGGTATCACCACAGCAGCAGCTGAACTTGCAGATGTGACTGAGCCATCGATGTAAACGTGTACGCGGCCGCTGTGCACCTCATGTATAAGTTGTAATGTGGCCTGCTTCAGGGCAAACAACGGCATGTTAGCCTTTTTAGTGATTCCTGGGATGGTGAGGCGTACTTCAGGTCTGTGTAGGCACCATAAAGGTGTGGATGGTCTTGCTACAGGCATGTAGTTCATTGGCAATGAGGTGCGATAGGCAACAATCATACGACTGATAGCTGCGTGTGGCCTTTCTGCGGGTAGGGCGGCAAGGTGGTGAGAAGGTAGTCGGGCAACGTGGCGAATATGCGCTCTGAGAGCTTCGGTTACCAAGTACGTTGTTATTGGGTGATCTCGAGCTATGACAATCGTTGCCGCTGTAGACGCACACCTCGGAAGGCCGAGGCACGTCCTTAGGGCTTGAGCTTGTAGAACCTGGAGTACACGCAGGTTTGTTTTGCAGGTGTTTCCAAGCACAGGGAGGCTGTATCTTGCGAAGCCGAGGAACAAGGCGTTATAAAGCTGCAGCATTGATCGCACCGATGTGCCCCATGACTTTCCGCCGAGAAACTTGAGGAGATGTATTATTGTCAGCAACCTATTCTTTAGGTACGAAACGTGCGGGCTCCATGATGGGTCGCGGTCGATAATTACCCCTAAAAAGCGGTGTTTACGTGCATTTGCAACTGCTTGTCCGTTGACACAGAATAACGCTTCATTGCCTTCCGAGTGAAAGTAACAAGGCAGCATTTCTCTGAAGACAGCTCTAAGTTCTGTTTTCGCAAGTACAGTGATGTTAAGGTAGCTGCCTTTTGTAGCCGTGCTCGTACCTGCAGTCGTGTTACAGCAGACGCCCAAATGCAGATGTCGTCGGCATAGATTGATACTTGAACTGTGTTGGGCAAGCATCTGACTAGGCCAACGAGCACTAGGTTGAATAGCGTCGGGCTCAACACTCCGCCTTGCGGTACTCCACAGAACGTTTGGTGTTGAGTCGTGGCGCCTTCCTCGGTCATCACGAAGAAATGCCTGTCAGTCAAATAACTGCACAGCCACTGAAAAGTGCGGCCTCCGATTCCTGCTTTAATCAGAGCCTCTATAATGGCATAATGTGCTACATTGTCATAGGCGCCTTTTATGTCAAGGAATAATGCCGCAGTGAGTCGTTTCATCCGTTTTTGAAGTTGAACATACGCGACCAAATCGATGACATTATCTATGGATGAGCGCCCACGCCGGAAGCCAGCCATAGCATCTGGGTACACGTTGTAGCTTTCCAGGTACCATTCCAGGCGCGTCAAAATCATTCGTTCCATTATTTTCCCTATGCAGCTGGCCAGAGCGATGGGGCGGTACGATGACAAGTTTAACGGTGATTTACCAGGTTTGAGAAGTGGAACCAAGCGGCTGCATTTCCATTCACGTGGAACCAAACCGTTGCGCCAAGACTCGTTGTAAAGGTTTAGCAGCATGAGGCGTGCATTCTGCCCAAGATTGGCGAGCGCCGCATAAGTAACGCCGTCCGGCCCAGGTGACGAAGAGCGCCTGCAAGTCGCTAGTGCCGCTTCAAGCTCCTCCACCGAAAACATTACATCCATGCGGGAGTCCCGTGGCACAGGAGTGGCACATGGTGTAAGGGCGCGTTGTGGCTGCGAGCTGGCAAGTCTTGAGCAAAATTCTTCGGCAACGTCTATTTCGCTGCGACCTTGTAGCAAAGCGAGGGACTTAAAAGGAACACGCTGTTGCGGTGATACACGAAGTCCACGCACAGTTCTCCATATCTGAGATAATCGCTGACGTGGATCCAACGACTCGCAGAAACATTTCCATCTTTGAGATTGAAGTGCATCAATGCGGCGTTGAATCTTCTTTTGCATCCGCCTTGCCTCTCTGAGATCATGGATGGATTTGGTTCTCCTGTATCTTCTTTCGGCCCGCCGGCGAACTGCTCGTAGTCGCTGCAGTTCGGCTCCAAATTCTTCGTATTTCGGGAAAGGCTGAAAAGCACGCGTAGTATCTTGCATGGCTTTTTGAATTTCGTTTTCCAGACTTGAATGGTTCCCTTGCTGACATACTTCCTCCATGTGCGACCGAAACGCCGACCAGTCAATTCTCCGGAGTGTCGTGGAGGGGCATTTAAATAGTCCCTTGATTTTCAGGTACGTCGGAATGTGGTCGCTTCCACGGGATTCGATGTCTGGAAACCATTGCACGTTTGTTTCAAGACGCCGAGAAACCAGGGTCAAGTCTAAGCAGCTGCTGTATGTAAGCCCGCGTAAATATGTTGGGCTCCCATCATTGAGGCAGTGAAGGTCGTGCTGTGTGGCAAAGGATGCTAGTCTCCTTCCCCTGGAGTCCATCTTCAAGCTCCCCCAAAGCGGATGGTGAGCATTAAAATCTCCGGTGAGAATCGTAGGGTGGGGTGTCGCTGATAGCACGTCGTGCAGTCGTTTAGAGTCGAATCCGCGTGAAGGAGCAAGGTAAACAGCAACGAGTGTGAACGTAAACTTGTTCGTTTTCACAATTAAACAAACGTACTGGTTGTCGTCGTGCGGCGTGACTGGGTGCAACACGTATGTCATATCACATCTAATATATACAATTACCTTGCTTACATCACCACAGGTAGAGGACATGAATGCCTCATAGCCAGAAATGCGTATAACATTCTGCACGTTCGGTTCGCAAATCACAAGTATGGGAAATCGGTTTTCGAAAACGTAGTGTCTGAAATCTGAAATTCTCGATTTGAGACCACGGGCATTCCACTGCAGTAAAGATGCTTTCTTGACTTCCTTGTGGAAGGGCAGCGAGGGGCGGGCCATGGTGCTATGCGATGCTTTCAAGTACTGGAGTCAGCGCGTCCAGCACTTGCAGTGCGCTACGAGCAGCCGGAGTGTCCATGTTTGTCAGTAGTAGACGCATGACATTCGTGAGGGATTTGAGCATAGCAATCACTTGTGAATCCTTGTCTCGCACTTGGTCAACTGAAGTGACATTTGACGTTAAGTGGCGAGTCGTGTGCTGTGGCTCTGGCGCGTGGCATGTCTTCGGCAGTGCTGGCCACACCTCACTTGATGAAGCAGGAATAGCAGGGCCGCTTTTATCGTTGACATTCGTGCTGTTACTGGAGACAGATGGAACAGGAGGTGGCGTTGCCGGACGAGACTTTTCCCTTGAACCGAAAGAGGATGTCGTAGACTTTCGTTTCCGAGAGTGGTGTCGCCTTATCGCTGCAGAAGCATCTCTGTGTGATGATCCGTCTCTGGCCATTTTCCGCAAGATTTTCTGCTCTTTCTTTAGGCGTGGACAGTCTTTTGAGGATGCGACGTGTGGGCCTTGACAATTAGGGCACTTGAGCTCTGTTGCACGGCAGGTGTACGTGTCGTGTTGTTTGGAACATCGTGGGCATGTCGCTGTATTTCGGCAGACAGCGCTCACATGTCCAATTCTTTGACACCTTCTGCACATAAGTGGTTTGGGTACGAAAGGTCGTGCCCCATGCCGAAAGTGTCCGACCTTTACATGTGACGGTAGACAGTCACCTTTAAACACGAGCCTTACACAGGTCGACTTGGCGAGGCGCCGAGCTTGTAATAAGGCAACGCCATCAGTGGCAGGTTTGATTAAAATTGGCAGGTCGCTGTCGCTAATCGATGTGTCAATATCATAAACGACACCAGCCGTGGTTTCGTTGTCCTGTGGAATGAGATGGTGGACGTTGATGTTGCCCAGGAGCTTTACTGCCATCAAAGCATTGATTGCGCTTTGATTATGGACATCAATAGCCAGGACGTTCTTTCGAGTATTAATTCTGATATCCTTGATTTCTCCTTGGACAAGAGCCTCCAGAGAAACGGAAATCGCTTGTCTATTAAGGCGGTTGAGGTTGTCGGCGGGTGTGTCCGGCACAAAAAGAATAGTGTGCGCAGACGGCCTTCGCTGTGGCATGACGGTAGACTTACTTGACGAAGACCGTCCGCTGATGTTTCTTCTCTTGGCCTTGCGATGTACCACTCTTTCGAAGCCTTCGTCATCCGAGGCGTCATCACTTGAGCAGGAGTACAGCGCAGTGTCCTCGCTGTCAGCTTGACTCGGTGGGCAATTTCTCGTCCTCGGGCCGGTACCTGCCGAAGCAGTCACGTCGCGGCGGCATTCTGCCGACTCCACTTCCATTGCCGTGGCAATGGGAACGGCGTCACCCAGTAAAACACGGGAAAAGGCCGAAAATACTGCAGCGCGAAGGAACAGTGGTCCCTACGAGAATCACTTACACCCATATATACACCAACGGCTCGGTCCTGCCGAACAGCTCTACAAAAGCTGTCGTCATTCCAACAAAATCAAGCACTATCCAGTCTGACTTGACAACGTCGACGGTAGCGCTTTGAGCCGCACTACAATTTATTGATGACGAACCAACCCACAAGTGGTCGATTTTCTGCGACTCGAAGCCGGCACTGCAGCGTTTACTGTCAGCCTTGCAGAGTGGTCCGCATGAACAGTAGGTACTCAACATAGCAGAAGCCATACCCCACCTGACTGAGAAAGGACATGAAAAAGGTTGTCACTGGCTACCAAGTCACTGCGGTATCATCGGCAATGAACGTGCCAATCAAGCTGCTCGTTCAGTTCTCGCAGAAGGCAACCGCCTATCAATCCCGCTGTCTAGAACCGATGCTGTAAGGATGCTCCGCCTACTAACACGCCAATGCACTACATCAGCGTGGAATGAACCACATTTTATGCACTCCCGTTTACATACCCTGGATCCAACCTTAAGCCTGCAACTTCCACCGAGGCTTCTCCGAAGAGACGCGACCCTTTTGTGCAAGCTATGGTTGGGCATCGCGTTCACCAATACCTACGCATTCCGCATAGGGATGGGCGACACCGCAGTATTTGGTGATTGCGGCGACGCGGTAGCCATCCGTTATGTTCTTCGCCAGTGCCCGCAGTACAGTGTGCAGAGACAATCATTTTCCGTCGCGCTGAACGAGTTGGACAGCCAGCCTCTGTCAGAAGAAAGAATTTTGCAACAACGACGCGACGTAACATCACATCAGAAGGCCGTGCAAGCGCTACTCCGCTTCTTGAGATCGACCGACCCTTGTGAACGAATGTGATTGGAACCCTTTTTCTTTTACCTGCTCCTGTAAGTGTTTCTAGCTTTTTTCGTCCTTTTCTTTTTCTTAGTTTTTTTTCCTCTCTATGTGCCTTCTTTCTAACCCCTATATCCTCCACCCTAGTGGAGGTTAGCAAACCGGAAACTGGCCTCTGGTTAACCTCCCTGCCTTTCCTCTCTCTCTCTCTCTCTGCTGATATAAAAAATTATGACAAAGCATTGTATACTTTGTGTTATCAGTGAGATGAAACTAAGCAATGCCTGCATTTACTTTTCTTGCTTTGACAATACATAGCAAGTAGAATTGCGAATTCGAAGTGAAGCGGTCTTCCTGGTCACTGCCATGTCGCTGGGTAGTCAAGGCAGACGCCGCATAAGCGGACGTCCTGTGACCACAGCTTGACTAGATCTCGGAGCCGATCCGAAGGGAACAGCCGGAATACGCCTCCGAACGCTCTCGGCTAGAGCCGATCGCGTGATTGAAGCTAGCCGAACATATTGCAAGCGCTCTTTCTCAAGCATCTGAACAAGGGTCCGCCTCAGAGTGCTCTAGACTACTTGAATTTAAACAGCCGGAGACGTGATTACGGGTCTCTCGAACACCACTTTGCCGTTGTAGCTTGAAAATTATTCTCATCAACGTTGTCATACAACGTGTATTGATGTTATCAGCAAAAGTCTGATCGTGCGCAGGGCGACCCACTTGAGGTTGTTGCAACATCGCACTTGAGCTTTCGCTATTCTCAGAAGAGAACATCCAAAATGCAGCACTAATACATTGATATTGTTTATAATTATCGTCACTCCTCGAAAAGAACACACTGCTCGAAGGCAAAATCAGTAGTATGATGCCACTAAGACAAGGAAGTTCACGGCGAATGTGTAGATACCACCAGTAAAGTTGATCGCGATCGGACTCCACGTTTAATACTGTTGTTTCTTAAGCTGCTCATTATGAGCATGTTCACATCTAAAGCGCACTTCCATCTGCACGTACACTTGTACGAAGTTGGGCTTTGTATTCTTTAACACTTGCATTTCTGTTTCGCAAGTCAGGGTGCGAGCGCGAGCGCGACGTTGCGGCCAGGAAGGCAGCGCCTCTCGTCACGGTTCCAGGCGGTCCTCCTCGAGCGAAGCCCGCGCGATTTCCACGGCGCAGGCCGGCCACGTGTAGCGAAGAAAGGCCGCAGCGTCGACCCGCCTCGGAATCGCTGCCGCAGTGCGCGGGAAAAGCGGCACGTGTGCGCGAGTCTGAGCCGTTCCCACGGAAACAGGTACACAGCGGCGGCCCCCGCAACGTCGCGACGGAGAGGTCGCGCTGGAACGGCGCAAAAGAAAATAAAGGGGCGGCCCCACGAGCAAGGCATAGTAGCTTGCGCAAGGAAAGAAACGAAAGAGAGAGGGAGGGAGGAAGAAGGATGAAAAACAGCGAGATGGGGAAACTACAGAAAACAAGACTACGTAAAGGAATAGGAGCAGGGCAGGTACGTATAAAAACCAAGGAAGAGACAGACGCAGAAAGGAAACACCTGCAAGGTTGCACAGCGTACGGTCGCCTTCTCTCTCTTTCTTAGCCGTCCCTGCACAATGACGTCGATCGAAGCCGGCTGAGTCGCGGGGACAATAGTTTCGGGGAAGGCCACACCCCTTCGCTTTCGCTGTGCTACGGGGGCGGCGGTGCACGAACGCCGAATGGCTGCAGGCACTGCGAGCGGTCGTCCGGCGGGCAGGAGCGATACCGCGCGCACGACAGCCAGCTATATGCCCAAACCTGGCGCCCATGACGCTGTGCGCGTTGTGGGCACGCCGCCTTCCGGCAGGACCGGGGGCCTTCCGAGCTATAGCGGTGACGGAGAGCCACCGAAAACGATTGGACAGCTATAGGTGGACGGACCGTGGACGCCCTTAGACTAGGAAGCCCCGCGCTTGCCGACCGCTGCGCCCTTTCGCCGGTTGACGTCACGCTAATGAATGGAACAGTTGCGTTTTGAGTCGCTGCACAGGATAACGGGACACCCCGATGCGTCCCGCTTCCGCGCGTTGGAAGACAGTGTAGTGGGCGTGTCAGAGCGATATAGGTAGAGCTAATTAGGAACCACAACTCTGCGATGCCGAAAGCACCATAAAACATATGACCGTTGCCGCTGAAAGCGCAGAAGCTGGACTCACAAACACGTTTTCAAACGTACCAAAGCGCACTCAAAACAGGTGCCTGAACGGCCTGTGCACCTTCAAGAACTTACAGGATAGCACGGGGCTCCTTACAATGGGTACTTCGAGTTGCAGGTTAAAAGAAAGCAGCGATAAATGCGGGGCAACCATTCTCCTTTCGGTGTGCTTTTAACTGAATGTTAAACAAGATCCCGACGGAAAATAAAACAAACTATCGGGCGAGTTCGAGATCTATCGTAGCCAGCTAGCGCGAGAATGTATAAACGGACGGAAAAGCATTCTTGCCTGTCGTTTCTTCCTTTCGTCCTTGCATGTATCCATACGCTATAGCTGCCTAAGATGCCGTAGCATTTGAAGAATTTTAATCTCAATTCGGACGTAAACGCGTCTGCGGTACGTCGATGATGTAGCCAACTGCATTTGCCCAAGTCGCTCGCATAAAGCCACCTATACGTGCACGCGAGTGTGTCTCGGGACTGCAGAGTTAGCCTTATCAGCTCCGCTTTTATTGCTCAGACTATGCGCACCAGAAATGGGCTTCTAGTTCACGTGGCTAACAGATCTCTCGAACAGTGTGCGTTACAGCGGCGCAAGAGGTGTCGCTTCTAATTTCCTTTGAGCGTCTCTCTTTACGCTTGCACTTTTATCACCCTACAGTGCACGCCGGTCGGATGCTTCCGGTGCCATGCGGTGAAGCGTTCTTGCCGCAACGTGCGGTGGAGTTCGCGAACGCTGTTTTAATTTCGCGGCGCTTCGCTCTAAGCGTTGTAAGACCAAGCTTCTACATGCATAAGAATGCGCTATTTGAGCGATTACTCGACAACCCGTCGCATAATCTACAGGAAAACAAGTTTGACCTACTCTGTTACGAAGGCAGCGCCACCACGCCATTCACTCGAAAACTCTAAATTTGATATTTTTCATCAATTCTTTACCTGACCAATGCTATATTCCATGGTGCTAAGAGGAGTTTCATAGAATGGCCGACAAACAAGTTTAAACCGACCTTCATGCTAAATATTTTGGACAATGTAGGTGCCAAGGTCATCTCATGCAAACGAAAATAATAAAACCCTTTTACACCTGCCTCCTTCCTCGCCACCCTTCCCATTAGAGAAACGAATTGGATATTTCAATTACAAGTTAGGTCTCGAGGGAGAGGGAACATGTTTTCTCTACATCTTTCAGTCGAAATGGCGCGCGTCTGGTAGAACTGTAAACTCGCTCGCCATTCGCACAACGCCGTATCCGGTAAGATCGCGCGCTCGAGAAATAAAACGAAAACGTAGTCAAAGACCGGAGGTATATCTTTAAAGGGTGGACCCGTCTAACTTTTCATACCGGAACATCGAGCGAGGTCGCGCCAAAGAGGCACCGCTGCGCTTACATCTAGCGCAGCCCTCGCAACTGGCAGAACCGCTTTCCCCCTTCGCTTCCGAGACGGCGCTTTTCTTAAAAAACGCGCCGCGGGTGGCCGTAAATCCTAAGCCGCACTTTTCTTCCCCTATTACTGTCGCCAACAGGCGCGCCAAATGTATTCCGCCTCCCCTTCCGCGTTCCCTGCCAGCGGCGTCTCTTGCTTCGCTCTCAGGAGCTCGTGTACACCGCCGGGAGACATCGCTACATGGCGAGAAACGTCGGCCGCCTCGGCGGGAAGCGTGCGATCGAAAGGACTGCGGAGGGAGACTAAGGCGCAGATTTTTTGGAACCACACAAAAAAAGCAAAAAAAATATAGGAAAGAAACAGAAATAGACGGCAGAACTGCAGACCAGCTGAGTAAAAAGAAGAGTAAGCGGCACGCGCGAATGGACTCCCCGTGGAGAGGACCGGAACGCAGAGTTGGAGGTTGAGGAAGCAAGGAAACTGGGCGAAAAGGGCAGTGAAGGAAAGTGAGCGGGACACGGTGACCGGGGCGGCACCGAAAGGAGTTGGGTATGGGCCTTGGGCAGTGTTGTAAAAAGCCACGGCCAACATGTGGTCGGATCATAAACTGGGCGTTCTGGCCATACGCGTCGGATGGCTATACGCCACCGTTCTCTTTGTGCGCCCCCTTTCTTACAGGCTGCGCGATGTGGAAGTGCGCCGCTAGCTCGCGCGCGCAGCACACTGCCGCCGTCGGAGGTCGGCACTCTCTCTCTCTCTCTCTCTCTCTCTCTCTCGACGTCTCCACACGTCAGCGGGCTACGTACAGACGCTCTCTCTCTCTCTCTCTCCATTCACTCAAACTTCACTCTCCTCTCATTTTTCCTCTTCCTACGAAGATATCGAGGTCTCCTACGCGCCAGGCTTCCTTATCTACTTCGATCAAAATGCGCACGACCGACGTATATTCAGAAAACCTCCGTACGTAAGAGATGCTTTGGACATTGTCCATCACGGCGGCGATGGCCTATACTATTATCGCGCTGATCGAAACCGTTAAAGGCGGAATCCCGAGCACAGGTGAATAAGAAAATGCTCTTGTATAAGGAAAGTTTTGTGAAAACGAGTACTACTCCTTGAGCATGTTGGTGGCTTTTGCAGCAGTTATAAGGAGGGAAGCGAGCTGATCTTGTTCTTTTTGTCCGCAATGCTTTCGTTCAGGCATGCGACGTAAAGAAGACACGTAATCAAATAAAGCACGCGACAGCAAAACAACGTCGACGACTGTGGTATGACGACGACAATGCGCCGCATGATAGCGTGACGACGAAGCCGATGCTTACGCTGCTCCTGTGCTACATGGGATATCCTGTAATCTAGAGGAAACAATTCAAAGATTCCTGGCCGGAAGTCTTCGCATATGACTTAGTGTTCCGCGTGCTTCTTCCAGTGCTTTGGTAATTGCTCAGTCCCGCCAACCAAATTTTCATGCACTGAGATTTACGGAAACTTGTAATTTTTTTTTTTCGTTTAGCTACACAACACGCCAATCATCCACTATGCCAAAACCTTCAGGATAGAACCGCTGCACGCATACGTGAAGAAATACGGCGGTGCAAAAACTTACTGCCTGCTTACGAATACTGGCCTACTTGCGCAACTCATCCCCCATGGCGAATAGCTATTCCAGCAAAAGTTACTTCAATTCCTGGAGTAGGTCGCAAATGTGATATGCCCGTAGTAATAATAAAGCAATTGGCTTTATCACATCTATACACTAAGTACGTCGATCGCATTCACGTGTACACCGATGGATCATGCTGGAAACAAAGCTCTACATCTGCGTTTTATATACCTGCATACCAAGAGAAGAATAGCTTGAAAGCTTTGCCAATTTACAAAGTCCACAACGACAGAAGTATACGCAATACCTTCTGCTTTACGTTACATATCTCAGCAGTCAGAACCTCTTCGCTGGGTAATTCTGAGTGACACACAAGCCTCATTGCTGTGCTTAAATGAAATCAGCTTAAGAAAAGCAAACAGCAGATTGACATACGAAATACAGAATACATACATCACAGCGAAAGATCTACACCACGACGCAACTTTCCAGTGGATTGCAAGTCACTGTGAAATCACAGGAATTATAACAGCTGATCGCATGGCACGTGCAGTGCATCAAAAGAAGGAATTATCACTACTTCCTACAGCGGCGAGCTAAACGCGTTGTCTATTCAACACACTATGCGGTAGATTGTCCAAGGAAACTTGATTCATGAATGATGCGCAGAACTCTCATTTATATAATATAGAGCCTGGAATACAGTTCAATATTGAATTTAAAATTAGCCGATCTATTGAAACAACAGTTTATACGCTTCGGTTAGGCACTGCCTATACTAAAAGCTTCCTGTATAGGATAAGAAAAACTAACATTGCTTTATGCTCATGTGAAGAGGTTGAAAAGATATAGAAGATCTTCTTCTACACTGTAAATATCATTATGCTCCCCGCAAGAACCTTTCGGAAAAAGTGCATGGCTTGGATAGACGGCCACTATCCTTAGGAAAAGTTTTAGGGTTCATGGCCAACAGAAACCCTTCAAGATATCGCTGCGCACCCCTTAGTACAATTTTCGGAGGAATCAGAAATATCACGAAAAATCCTAAGTCATACAACAATTATTGCTCGCATCGTTATTATTAACAGGCACCTTTAATTACATGTTCATTGTGTCTTCGTGTTCATGAAGCATTTGTATTTGTTGCATTTAGAGTGTGGCATTGAAGTGCCCAATATCTTCTGTGTGAACATCTTGGTTTTGCGAATATTTATGCTGTGTGAACTCATGTGTTGCGTGTGAACATTTCGGTTTTGTGAGTGCTTATGCTATGCGAACTCTTCTGTTAGGAGAAAAGTTATTTATATTGAGGAACTGAGACTTAGTACGTGAATGTTCGTTCATGCGTTTATTTGTCCAGTTTGGTGATTGTTGACAACTTGCCGACGATAACTATCACCAAGAGAAGAGGAGTAGCCGGCGCCACACATAGGCACCAACTTCTCCTTAAATACATTTAATAATAAAAAAAAAACTGATACTTCGTTGTCTGAGATCTAAGACAACGATCACGTAGGATTCCGGAGATTATGTACAGGTATCTGAACACAGCGAGTAGTTGGAGCGCTCATACCTGTTTACTGCCATAACGTTGGTGGAGTGAAAGCGGCAAGAGTACTGGGTTTTCGATACATTGTTTGCCAACAAAAGCATTAGTTTTATGGCACTCATCTTTAAGCAATTTTTGGAGCAGGTAAAACATCATTCTGAAGCAGAGTGGAGCAGACAAATTGTGATATTGGAGCAGTCTGGAGCATGTAAATTTTAATTTTAATAAGGCAAAGTGGGGTAACAGCCACAAAAGCTCGCGTTCTGCAATATTAAATAAGTGTAAAAAAGCCACACATAAAGGCATTTTTCATACTATTCTTGTACATAGTAAATATTAATGAAGTGACTACAGGTGTTTTCCTACAGAAGATGCGAAGAAGCTAGGGTTAAGGAAACCCCCAGTGTTTTATTATAATACATTTCTAGATAACGTAACAGTACCGACTAGGCCGCTCAAACCAAAATTCTGCACGAATCTGCCTGCGCTTTGTCACTCACTAGACTCACTGTAAGTACAAAGACATCTAGCGTTCAGATTAAGTGATTGGGTGCAAAGTGCCATGCGCAAAGTGCCATGCGCAAAGTGCCTCGAGCGGATAGTCCCGCAGCAATTTTGCCCGCATTCGCGGGATTCTTTCACGCTCGGAAAAACACTTATGTAGCACGCATTGAGCAACAAGAAACTGTATCCGGAGTTTTTCATGTCGCTCTACAATTTTCTCATCGACACTTTTCATCTAATTATAATATTCGTGAAGTTTGTTAATTAATTAAATAAATAATTAACACATTATCTAATGAGGCACCATAAAAATATTTTCAGTATTTCTAAGCGACGCAAACAACATTAACTTTTTTCTGTTCAGCTACGTGGAATTTGCATAGTATTAAACTGTAACTAAGGTTATCTGGGACACGAGTGTTCAAGCTAACTTTGAGAGTAGCACCATACCACTTCACAAGCGCTCCGCCACGTGGCTTTTTGTTTTCTTTATATTTTGCGGGCTTTCTTTGCAATCGGGAAAAAAAAAGGATTACGTGAGACGTATCGTACAGGAAACAGCTCGATCGCAGGATTCTGAAGGCGCTCTACAGATTTGTATATCCTACATGGGGTCCTCAGCCAATAATTAGAAAGTTTGGTAATTAAATTTAAATAATGAGTTAAGGGGGAAACAAAAAGATGCCTAAGCTACTGTAAGAAATTGCGAATAGTATGCGTTCGGTTCAGTTCGCTGCCGAGCCGCCTTTCATATTGAAATTCTTGGCTCGAGTTACGTGGGACTTCCCGTACATAGGCCCTTGTAGGCTGACGATACTTTATCTGCTACGTTTCTGCCGCAGTGCGGCCACTATATATATATATATATATATATATATATATATATATATATATATATATATATGCTAAACCCAGACTAAACTATGACGAATGCTAAACCCCGGGCAAGGGGGCAAATACAGTGCCTGACCAATTTGTGTGCACATAGTCTGTGTATTTCTTTTGTCCTGCTTCGGGTACGCTACGCCTTTTGGCCTCATCATACTATACCAACGAGCCCAACGTGCAACAAAAGACAGGGAAAGCCTAAGCGGAGAACACGATGTTTTTGTTAAAATGATCAGTGGTGCTTTATCGGCACTCCGAAATAGTTCAATTGCTGACGCTAAGAACCGGCCCGCTTCTCTGATGCAGGAACACTAATGATTCCCTTGGCTGTAATGATAACAATGCGCGAAACATCGATGCTAGACGGATGTGCGGAATAGACACCGTACAGTTAGGAAGGTTTTTATTGAGGCGTCACATAAGGGGTGCGATCTTGTACGCGTTCCAAACTCGAACGGAGGCGGTCCGTTCTTTCCGTCGCGAAATTGGCGGTCCGTTCCGTTGCGTTCGTCCGATAGCAGACAACACGGAATGATTGACAGCAGATATCACTTCACAATTGACGTCATGGCGTTCGACACCGTTCAAACTGACCAAGCGTGTGCGACTCGGTGGAACGGACCGCCTCCGTTCTATTTTGGAACGCGTACAAGATCGCTCCCAAGGATTCCTAACCTAAACTACGGGCCCTATAACGTAAAACTATTCCAATATGTTTTTATTCCCATCTCCTGACGTCAAATTTACGTAGCCGCAGACGCAAGCATGTGGCGGTCACCCGCAGGTTTGTCTGAAGAGACCAATCAATCGCTCCTCTCGTTCATAGGAGGTCACTTTTGTTTGCTTGAAAAACGAATAACATAGCGCCTTAGCTTATCTAATTGGCTGACAAGAGGCGAGGAGCACGCTCAAGTGGAGAGGGATTTGATGGGGCCAAGCCACTGCACTGAAAATCTATAACCGGATGAAGAGAGTGGTGCCGGCGTCTGCGGGTGGTCCGCTATCCCTTACTTAGCCTGAGAGAGAGATAGAGAGAGAGAAAGCTAGGACAGAAAAGGCAGGAAGGTTAACCAGAAGAGCATCCAGTTTGCTACCCTACACTGGGGGTGGGGGAAAGTGGAATAGAAGCAGGAAAAAAGGGAAAGAGTAAGCACTGAGTGCCTGTGGGACGGACACTATTCACAGGGACACTATAAAACGGTATATTAAGCAGGTGCACTTCAAGTATTGCACTAGTGCACGAATCGCTTTTCGTGCCAGTGACACGTGTGGCCACGGTCCGAGTATATTTGACTCGGTGAACGGTATTGAGCCCAGTCGGTGTAAAGTCGCTCGCAGAGAGAGGCGTTGTACATCGTAGCGAAGGCAGGTACAAAATAGGTGCTAGATGGTTTCCTCGCGCTCACAGGAGTCGCACATCCGGCTCTCGACCATTCCCAAACGATAGGAGTATGAGTTCGTGAACGCCACTCCCAGCCACAAAACTGAGGTGGGTCGACAATCACGGCGGCGTGCAACGGAAGGTTAAAAATGACGTTAAAACGGATCCTCAGCAAAGTAGCATTGGCAGAAGGAGGTCGAAAACTTTCGGAAAGTTCTCGGAAACGTTGCACGACCACGCAAAAAAGTTTGATTGTACGCAAATAAACCCATGCTCTCCGGCAGGTGCGAGTAGCCAGTGCCTGAGCGATCGGCGGCAGCCATCTTTTATTCCTTTCGGAACGAGGCAACGTGCGGCTATTCAGAAGAAAGTTCAGTTTTGTTCGGCATATTAATGCATCTTTAACGCATACACGTCACTTTGACGCGGTGAGGTTTTGCGGTTTTGCGACGTCGCGTGGCAGGCGAGTGAACTGTGCGCAGTCCGACAGCTTGTGACCAAGAGCCGAGGGGCTAATCGCGAAACGGCGTCGAACCAGAAATAACTATTTTTCTTTTGTTTGGTCAAATCATGCATAATCAGCATGTACACGTCATATCAGAAGGGATGTTATCGTGGTTTTCGTGACGTCGCGTGACAGACGGGTGAAGTGGGGGTGGGCCGAAAAGTTTTTGACCAATCGCGGAGGGCCGACTGCAGAAAGGGAATAGAAAAGTTTGGAATAGTTCTACGTTAAAGTGCCCTACCTTACTTGAAGTACGTGCCCTGGGCATAGTAAAAGAGTATACCGACGCACGGTCGTCTCGATCGACAGTGAAGCTTCTCGACGCCAAGCAGACGCACCGTGCATGGCGTTCTCAGAAATGGGCAGCGCCTATCGGGGTTTCGATCTTTCCCCGAGTCAGCCTTCCTGCCCACGAGGCTGAACGTGCTGAATTCTCTACAAGGAAGGCGCAGAGCGGTCGGCGGGTCCTCTCAACAATTTCGCCACTGCCCGCAGCCAATCCATAAACGTTTCCGGCACTTCGGCCGCCTCGACGACCGGCCGACCAACCCACAGATCAAGACTTCCTGCCCTAACTCGGTGTGCGCCATGCGGTACGCTGACTCTCTTTTTCCGCATTTTTCTACGCATTTATTTCTCACGGCAAGGACAGAGCAGAAAACCTAAGGTAAAAAAAAAAAGAAGCTCAGACAAACAAGCCTATGCGCAGTATATCCAGCAAAAGAGGATTTGGCGCCGAAGTGGCAGCGTGTCTAATAGCTCAGTTTTCCATACCGAAAACTGAGTGCTCCCTTTCTGTTTTTTCTCCTTTTTTTCACACTGCGTTTGATGGATCGTTCATTCCGCTGGTTGTGTAGCAATGCATGAAGGATTTCAGAAGTACTTAAACGCGCTAAACGAGCTTGCAGGTTTTTTCTTAGACTGCCAACAAAAGTTACAAGCCTCATTCAAATAGGCTGCCTGATAATTTGCAGCTATTGGGTCGATAACGACTAAAGGTGGAAAAAAGAAGGAAAAGAGAAATAGAAAAGAATAACAAGAATACACAATAAGGGACTGAAACAACGGGTACAGTTTAAGCGTCGTGAAAGTGCTGCCTAAGGAAGGAAATTCCTTCTGAACCAAAGTTCTTCGGCGAATAAATCCTACGAGTCTTGAACGGTTATGTTATAGGTGCCGACAGGAACCTTCCGAAAACGAATAACGATAAAAAAGGAATAAACTTACAACAAAAATGACGATAACTCACAAGCGAAGGACTGTTTTTAAATTGGCAGAATCATCCACGGCTTTCCTACACGAGGTGCAGGTGCCTGCCGCGCTGTAGCCAAACCAAGCTTTGCCGGAAAAGCGGGTACAATGTAAATGCAAATGATAAGCGTGTCTACACAATTCATCAAGAGAAATAGAATGTGGATAGAAATGCTCAAATCTCAAGAAACCTGCTTCTTTCATCCTGGCCTCTTGCTGTACTTTGCAAGTTTGGAGGCCACGATGTTTAACGAGGTAATTTAACACTTGTATTGGCTACCGTCACACGCTGCATGGGTGTGTTTTACCACGCAACTCCGGATTGTGTAACTTCAACTCAGCATCGATTTGTGAACGTCACATCACCATCCTCTCGTTCATCTTACCAGCCCCCCGTAACCTAATTTCATTACCCTACAATGAAAGTGGAAGGAGAGAGATGAGTTGTGCGGCCAAGCAGCAACGGCTACTAATGGCTCAGTGTATCTGTAGGAGGCATAGTGTCACGGCGCGGCATTATTCGATTCGGCGAAGCACCGATCAACGGGCGCCAAAAGGTCGCAGGAATAGGAACCGACGAGCAAGACGGTTATTGCCGGCCACTCGGGCAAACGGCCGAAAGAAGTCGAAGGCAGGTTTAGAGATTATTGTCTATTTGTCGTCGGCGCTACCGTCACGCCCCGACGGCTTTTTGTGGGAACCCCTGTGTATTCTCCGCCCCGCGCGTGCATTGAGAAGCTTGCTAAGAAGCCAGGGGTGCGAATACTCCGAAATATGTGGTGTCTCTGTGCAATCCTGGGTCCACGAATAGCAGACAGTGTATGTGTGCCGACAGCGCCGTATGGCCGGCTGCCGTCGTTTCTCCTATGTTTGTGGACGAACAATAGGGGCCCCCCACGGAATCAAGGGTGTGCGTGTGTGGTGCAATACAAGTGCGTGTTCTCTAAAAGCAGGGGGGAATCACCCGTTCCCTCACCCTTAATTAAAAGGGGCGCGGCCAAGACCTTGGGAGGAGCCGGGATACAATTGGGTGAACTTGACTGGATGGTCACCAATATCTGCTGTTCCGCAACACTGGGAACTAGGAAAAACAGAAGTTATTTAAACGCAGGTTTTAGACCAAGCTAGGCAGTCTAGAAGCTGAGCCTACAATCTGATGAGAAGCGTCAAAGAGCTAGTACCATCCAGTATCGACTAGGCCGCCTTTCCACGTCTGAACTGCGAGTTACTAGTTGACGCAAGAGACGGCAAATCAACGTCTGCAACGAAGCTCACGGTAAAGTTAGCTCAACCTGCTCGAGGGAAGAGGTCACACTTAGACTCCCGGGAAACCCAGCCCAGAAATCACATCCAGCGCAACGATATCGGCTCGCTAGCATTCTTCGGGAAAGCTCTGCCGTCGACTCCACGCTCTATGGACTTGCTGCTGCTGCCCGGCCATGCGTATGCCATCATTTGTTTTCTTTTGAACTCTGTTTACTTGACCACCGTTAAGTGTGTTTTGTGTAGTGTTACTTTCCATATTTACTGTTAACTGTTCGTCGCATTTCTTTTGTATTCATCATTGATCGAGATTAAGTGCACGTGTGTTAGTGTCTGTTTTAATCTTTGTGTCATTGTCAGTCGATAAATATTTTTTTTTCTCTCTTTCTCCCGACTCTGGCTCCTTCGCTATGTTCGCTTGAGTACACAACGACCAACCGGGTCGTATACCCTGTCGACGACTTCGCGCCGACGGCGGACGGGTGACAAGCCGTTACCCATAGCATATGTGAGTTTTAAACGTTCATGTGGCACGAATAAAGACGTCCAATTTTCAAGCTCCCACGCTCCACAGTGCGTGAGTAGCGCCTCAATTGCCCACACATAGCGGACCGTTTCATCGATTATGCAAATCCGTGCGTGTGTGTGCTTCGTTTAATGCGATTTGCATTCTTTGCCTACTCCAGGTACTATGAGTATATGTACCTATCTAGCGTCTTACACCGACCCAGTGACCCAAGTTGTTTATGCTAGCTTGGGTCACTAGCTAGCTTGTCGTATGTCATCAATCCAGATTCGACATACGACAATCGTCATTTCCGTCGTCGGCTCCTCGTCATCGTGCCGTCGTCGTACGATCGTCCTTATTTCAGAAACGTCATACTATTGTGATGCCATCGTCATCTTGCCACCATCGTCGTTGCATCGTAAACCTGCTGTTGTCATTTATTCCTGACTATGCCGCTATTGCGAGGCCATCGTCATCACTGCGTCATCGTCAAGCATTCGTTGTTATATAGTTGTCGTGATGCCGTAGGGGCCGTTCCATCGTCATCATTCCAGCTTCGTCATCCTATTCTCGGCCTGCCGTCGTCATCACGCCATTGTCGTCACGCTGTAACGCTATACCTTCTTCATAATTTTATAACCGGTATCTCAATGACCTCAAGCTGTCGTCATCATAACCCCTCGTCCTTGACTGACGTCATTCCTTATTCGTCATTCCATCGTCGTTCATCGTCGGCATGCCATCATGGTCGACCCAGGCGAGTGGGTTTCATAGCGAAGTCCAAGCAATATATTATAGCCCAAGCAATGAGAACTTCAGAATGAGCACTACAGATTCTAAATAAAGGCATCTTCAGCAATACGGTATGTCACCACAGTCATCGTAGCGCCATCTTTTTACAGCGAGACTGTTTATGCGGACCTTGTGCCGTCGCTGTCGGACTTCGCTTAAACAATCATCGGCAATGGCTCGAGCGTCGTCGTCTTCTTCCACAGCAGGCTCCGTTGCCGCTCGTCATTCCAGCGTAGAATTTCAGCTCTCTTCTGTCGTCGTTATGGGGAGGCCGCGTTTACGGGGGTATGAGCCGTTGCTTAAAGGTGCATGAACCATTCATTGTTTTACGTGGCGGGCAAATTTAATTTTGAAGCATCGCAAGCGGCAGTGCCGTGCGGATGTTGCTAAGCACGCCACCAAACAAACTCGAGATATCGAACGCAAGCGGCAACGGTGGACTGCGGGCCTACCGTCACTGACGTCGTTCTCTCCGGCGCAGCGGAACGTGCGTGTAACCACATTAGGCAACACAAAGACGTCTATCGTCCACCCAATCCAACCAATCGTCAAAACGACTGCAGCACCCGGATCTCCAGTGGTGGGCCTTGCGTCAATATACGGAGCTTTGGATTAGTGGTTCCGCGCATTCCATCCCAGCTACAACTACGGGAAGACCACGAGTATAGTGCGTACTACTGAGGAAGAAGCTGCCTATGGCGAGCGTCAGCGAGAGTCGGCTCGTGAAAGGGCTCGTCGTAGTAAAGCCTACCTCACGCAAAAAAGAGACAAAAAAACGGAAAAAAATAAACTGGGAGACCAGAGAAAAAAAAACACTCCTAAAGTATGCTCACAACGCGAAGCGCGCAAAAGCGAAAATGGGGTGAAGGAATGGTGAAACAAAATATTTACAATGCAGACTACTTAAGAAGTTTGACTTACATGGTGCAACACTCCGTATAACTAACACAGCTTAGCTGTTCGACCCTCTACACGGACTGGAAGGGGCGGTGATCTCTTTATTGCGACAGCCGTTAAGTATGTGAAATTGGGTCTGCCACGTCTTTCCGTCCCGTCCGTTCGTCCATTATGTTGCCCTAATAACGACAGTTGTCGTCATCGACCACAGACAACTTGCCACTTGTCCCCGGATAGCTTTCCAATTTCTTCCCTGCATTCTCCCATACCGGAGCTGGAGGATTGCGTGACGCATACGTCACGGGCCCCGCTTTTTTTTTCTTCTTTTCTGCATGGCGAACTTCCGCTGACTGTCTCAAGCGCGAGCTCTTGCGTTTGTCTCGTTTCGCGCTGCGCACGATTTCGCGCGCTGTGCACGAGAACACCTGACTAGCGGTATAGGTCAGCGTTTCACGAACACTGAGGCAGGCACAAGTGGATCGCAAAGCACGATTGAGCTCTGGAACACGGCAGAAAATGACATAGTTTCGCTGTCTGCGCGTGCGAGTGAACGACATGGGAACAAAACGCAGACGAAACGGAAGCACATTTATCTTGCTGCGATGGGAAGTAACACGAGGACATGCAGACATGCGGTTTGTAACGTTTTAGTAGTCCTCTAAACTTTAACTCGTCTACTGAAGCAACGGATCAAATAAATAACTGCTGTTGCCTCGAATAATCCTCAAAGTCACGTGTCACCAAGAGTGACATCAAAAGCGCTGCCATGTACATACGTAGGCGCACTTGTGCGCTATCCGTCGACTGTCCGGCTGGGAGTGCGGTGCCCGCAAGAAAAACAGCAAACGGCGTTCCGTTTGAAATATTTATCTCTTTCCGCGGCGCGTAGCGATGTAATACTTTGTAGACACGATTGTTATCGAGCAACGCATGCTCTGCGCTTGTCATCTCAAAATGCCCAGACCTGGTGAGGGGCCCCTTAATGCACTCGTGCCCATTCTGTCATCAGACCACGATGTTATCGTCATTGGTGACTTTAACTGTATCTGGGGCCACGCTGATAGTGCAACCCACAGGAATCGACGTGATCGTAGCGCAGTGACATTATTTTGCTTGATCAGTGACCACGGGAGTGTTGATGTGGGTGAACACGAACACAGTAAGCTTCGCGTAACACACCTCAACTGCTCCTGTGGACAGAACTTATTTCTCCAAGCGCCTTACAAAAAAAGAAACAACAAATTACGTTCGCCCCAACTTTTTTTTTTTTTTTGATCCCGGTCTCGTGTCGGCCCCTTCAGGAGCACCTCGACAGCCCTTCCGTAAAGTCGCACAACGCCAGTGCCGGGAAGTCGGTGCAATGCTTTGCATTCCGCACAGTACATGAAAGCAGTGGCATCTGTGCATGTATTTCGGAGGTAAAAGTGAGCAAGACTGTAGTGGACAAAAGGTACATTACGTGCACGTAACAAGATGGCGGTATGTTTCATGCAATTCGCTGCAATTGTTGTGCTCATGAAAACAGCGTCGGTGGCCAACAAAGGAGGCGTGCATGACTATGACGACGACAGGCTTCAACGTGGCACATAGAACCGCAATAGGGGATGCGCCCGCAATAAGAAGGTTGCTGAAAAAAAGAAGAACGTCGATACCATAGACAAGGCAATCGCCAAAAAACAATGTCGCAAAAAAAAAGAACATCCGGTAACTTACCTGGGACCTCAAAATATTCACAGAGGCCCATTATAGCGGCATGGAAATCTACAGAGGAAATGAAATCGCTCAAGTGTAGACTGCCTCATTTCGCTTGTGACGTCATTTGTGGTAGAAATTTTGTCCTCAGAGTAGATTAATACTCGACGGCACCTTCAAAAAGAGTAATCGAACCTCGGAAGCATGAAGCCTTTAGTACTTCGAATGACTTCTCACCTGCGGCCTGAATATTGATTTACGCAACAACTGAACTGAAAAAAAAAAGGGTGTAGAGAGACTTAACAGGGTGTCTAGAAAGTTGACATTTCCAAGTTCCCTGAGTTTTCCGGGTTTTCCCTGAGTGCCTTCGCAAAATTCCCTGAGTAATGCAGAACTCTGTTTTATGTCAAGACGGGCTGAAACCATTATTTGCGGATACTGTCACTCTCTAGTAAGCATATGAAAATTTTTTTTAAAAAGAACGACTTAATCCAATCTGAATACTAAGGAGTAGTGTTTATGTTATTCAAGAAGAGAATAAAGGGAGGGGTTAGGTAAATGCACAGCAAATAATATGTATTTAAATATATGCAAATCGAGTCGGACATTCTCAAATACGAATAAAAAGGAGATACATATAGAAGCAAATATCTTCAAATATGAGCTATTTCTATCAACTGATAACAATCTCAGTGGTATGAGGCCCGAACTTTGTCACAATTGGGACACTCTCTCAACAGCTCGTAAGTCAACCTCAACTGCCCTGACATATACTCTTAGCCCGCCCACAACACCTCATTGTTGTGTTTTGAAGAGTTTATACTAGTTTGGATAAGGGACACCTGCGTCTCGGCATCAGCCAACACTTTGCTTTTTGAGCTCAAGCTCTTTCAAAATGGCGGCAGCGCGCTTCCTTTCCCGTTCATTCTTCAATGCGTAGGTACTTTGTTTTTGTCTTCCTTCCGCCACTCGTTCGTCCCTCGGATCATTTGAAGCATCTTCTTGGTCAGTTGCACAGTTCCCGTCCGATTTTTTAAACTCCCTAGGGGCTACGAAAACATCCGAAAAATCGGCCAGTTGGAAAAAATAAATGGTTGTCATTTACTGCCCTTACGGGCTCGAACCGCCACAGGCACATTCGAAAACGCTTTGAAGGCCTGTCGGTACACGTATTAGGCATATAGGTGCCCGTACTGTGACAGGAAATACCGGGTGCATGCGTGCATAATTAAGGAATACATACTGTGTCCCGTGGCAATAGCCCCCTTTCCACGCGTATGCTTCACTGCAATACTTTTACGTATGCTTCAGCAAGTAACATTTCTGTACGGAGGCGAAATTGACTTTCGGAAACCGGCATTATGCAACGCACCGTGCTTTCCAAGCTTCTGAGCCAAACGCGAGGACCACAACGGTGGAATCCGTGCCATTGCTGACAGTAGCGAATTCTTTCAATAAAAAACACGGCACTCAACGGCAAGAAGCTTCATAGCAAATGCCGAAGCAGCTAGGCCTAGCGTTGCCGCAGTGGTGGCTACGGCTGCCAGCGGATCTGCGTGCGAGAGTGCCGGTTCGAGGCGGCGAGGCGAGCGGTGGTGGCTTTGATTAATGACGTTTCGCACCTGCTGTCACGGCAAAACTTCCGGAAAATCGGACGGTAAGCAGTTCTTGCGTCCGAAATTTCAGACGTTCTGATACATTCTCTAAGGGGTACGTGGCGGTGCCGCATGGCCGTCCAAATTATCGGGAATCCGGAAAGTCGATCGTTGACAGCACACTGTCAAGTCCTCAAGCCGACGACAGGGTGTCAAAGACGATTCATTGCGATTCCTGTCTGCTACTCACGACAGCATTACCGCAACTTCCGACCCTTTCAATAAGATTACAGCTAATTTTCCCTGATATAGGCACAAATTCCCTGAGTTTTTCCAGACTACTCAAAATCCCTGAGAATTCCCGGTTTTCCCGGTTGGTAGACACCGTGCTTAATATCCCAAAGTCATCCCTAGTGCCAAGTTGCAGTCACGTTGGGCATTTATGTGTTTGCACGTGGTCCTGCTGGACGACGAAGAAAAAAAAAGAAAGAATGTGACAGTTTTCAGTAAAACAGACGAAAATATCCATGTTGTACATATATTATTTCAATCAATTATATTTAAATAGTAACATGTTAGCGTTCTTCCAAGACCTCGAGCATACCGGAATCTTGGAAGAACGCTAACATAATCCTAATCCATAAGGGGACGCCAAAGACTTGAAAAATTATAGACCGATCAGCTTACTGTCCGTCGCCTACAAAGTATTTACTAAGGTAATCGCAAATAGAATCAGGAACACCTTAGACTTCTGTCAACCAAAGGACCAGGCAGGATTCCGTAAAGGCTACCCAACAATAGACCATATTCACACTATCAATCAGGTGATAGAAAAATGTGCAGAATATAACCAACCCTTATATATAGCTTTCATTGATTACGAGAAAGCGTTTGATTCAGTCGAAACCTCAGCAGTCATGGAGGCCTTACGGAATCAGGGTGTAGATGAGCCATATGTAAAAATACTGGAAGATATCTATAGCGGCTCGACAGCCACCGTAGTCCTCCACAAAGAAAGCAATAAAATCCCAATAAAGAAAGGCGTCAGACAGGGAGATACGATCTCTCCAATGCTATTCACCGCATGTTTACAGGAGGTATTCAGAGACCTGGAGTGGGAAGAGTGGGGGATAAAAGTTGATGGAGAATACCTTAGCAACTTGCGATTCGCTGATGATATTGCCTTGCTTAGTAACTCAGGAGACCAATTGCAATGCATGCTCACTGACCTGTAGAGGCAAAGCAGACGGGTGGGTCTGAAAATTAATCTGCAGAAAACTAAAGTATTGTTTAACAGTCTCGGAAGAGAACAGCAGTTTACGATAGGTAACGAGGCACTGGAAGTGGTAAGGGAATACATCTACTTAGGGCAGGTAGTGACCACGGATCCGGATCATGAGACTGAAATAACCAGAAGAATAAGAATGGGCTGGGGTGGGTTTGGCAGGCATTCTCAAATCATGAACAGCAGGTTGCCACTATCCCTCAAAAGGAAAGTGTATAACAGCTGTGTGTTACAAGTACTCGCATATGGGGCAGAAACCTGGAGGCTTACGAAAAGGGTTCTGCTGAAATTGAGGACGACGCAACGAGCTATGGAAAGAAGAATGATCGGTGTAACGTTAAGGGATAAGAAAAGAGCAGATTGGGTGAGGCAACAAACGCGGGTAAATGACATCTTAGTTGAAATAAAGAAAAAAGAAATGGACATGGACAGGACATGTAATGAGGAGGGGAGATAACCGATGGTCATTAAGGGTTACGGACTGGATTCCAAGGGAAGGGAAGCGTAGCAGGGGGCGGCAGAAAGTTAGGTGGGCGGATGACATTAAGACGTTTGCAGGAACAACATGGCGACAATTAGTACATGACCGGGGTAGTTGGAGAAGTATGGGAGAGGCCTTTGCCCTGCAGTGGGCGTAACTAGGCTGATGATGATGATGTTGAGCTGCCTAGAATTACAAAAAAAAAAAGGATTAGCTTACGCCTTTAGCGAAACAGCTTCAAATTAAAGGTCCCGTATAGGTATGCATTTAAGTGAATAACTCTAGTCTATACTTAAACGGGGGGAGTCAGAGTACAAATGCATGTTCATGTACGTAGTTCGAATTCCACAACATGTCTTAGTATGCCATACATAAAGGGAGTTGCGTGCATCAGATAGAGGTAAAGGCTCTCCCACTATTCTTTCTGTGCTATAACACAATTACAGTAAATATTTAAATATTACATACAGGGTGTGCAAACCATATTACACGAAGATTTAAAAATGTGTAAATGCCACGCAGCTGGCCTGAACCACGATAATTTTGTTTGCCGTAGCTCAAAGATACTCAAATCATTTATTGCATTCCGCGCAATTACGCAAGTAGTCTTAATTAATTAACTTCTCCGTTATTATAATCAGATCCAATGTGTCAATGACAAAATTGCAGAGCAACATGAAAAACTCCCGACACAGCTTTCTGTTGCTCGATACGTGCTACGTCGAGGTGTTTTTCCGAGCGTTAAAGAAGCCCGCGAATAGACGCAAAATTGCCACGCGACTGGCCGCTCGAGGCACCTTGCGTGTATTCGCGGGTTTCTTTCACGCTCGGAAAAACACCTCGACGTAGCACGTATCGAGCAACAGAAAGCTGTGTCGGGAGTTTTTCATGTTGCTCTGCAATTTTGTCATTAACACGTTTCATCTAATTACAATATTTGAGACGCTGATTCATTAACTAGGATTAATCACGTAGTTGGGCGGAATGCAAGAAATTATCTGAGCATCTCCAAGCGACGGTAAACGTGGCATTTACACATTTTTATGTCTTGGTGCATGATGGTAGGGACACCCTGCATGCAGTTTTTCGTATTGTTACATTATATAATTAACCTTTTGTGTGACCACCACCCTGCCCCGTAAGAAACAGCCCTGTAACCGCTGGGCGCTTGCCTAGTCCCCGTCGGGGTGAACGGAAATATTTGAGAAAGAAGCAGGCAATCGTTAATAAGATGGCGGTCTTCAGCGTGGAAGAATGTCGCTGTGAAATTAAATGAATTCGGAGCCGAAGGATTCTCTGAAGTATGCTGTCTCGTTTTTCACTTCTATTGCATTTCTTTTAATTGACATGGCGTCTCCCTGTATTTCAGGAACTCTCATAGAAGGCGCACGAAATTTGCAGTCTCCCCTGAAACATTTGTGAGAGCTTCATGGCGCTTCCCTGGGGCACATTGCATTCACTACACGATAGGCATCCAGAAAGATTTCCGCGGACGTCTAGCGTAATCCTAGACCAGCACAATTCATGGCGGGAAACCGCACTGCAGGAAAGGAGAGGAATCAGCGAGCGAGACCTGCCCCCTAAACACATCGGCTTTGTGCTCAACCTCAGCACGCAGAAGACGAAGGAGAAGCCAAATGACGGGAATCGAAGCTCCTCGCGCTCACGGTTCCCGCCGCTTTGCAAACGCAGCAGTCACACGAGGGTTGGGGGAGAGGGAGAGAGATCCAAGACGACGCCGGCGTCGCCGCCAACGTCAGCGATGTCCAGGAAGCTTGCGTGGCTGCGCTTGACGGGCCCACCGGCTTCTTTTCAAAGGCTTCGTTCAGCCGGCTTTCACCCGGCCTTTCCGGGGGCCCGATCCGCGGCTCCTATTTTTGCTTGCCCCAAGAAAACGCGGCGAGAGCGAGGGAAGCCTCCTCGTCTTGCCCGGTTCTTCTCCCTGCTATTCCCTTTCCTTCTTCCTTACGCATTTCCCCCTCCCCTACGGCCACGAAGGCACGTGGGCACACGGAATCGCGGCAGCGGGCTGTCAGCGAACGGTCGCCGAGCGCTTTGTTCGGGCTTCATCGCGTGTCCCGGCGCAGCGAGGACTCCGCGTCCGAGGGACAGCGAGGCTGCTCCCAATGTGGCACCGCCGCTGCTGCTGCTGCCGCCGCATCGAAGAGGTCCAGCGTGGTCCCTCATACAAGGCGTAGACAGACAGCCCAGTCAGAGAGGCTTCTTCGACGCTAAAGTTCATCCTGCCGCTCGCCCTCTCCCCTATGAAAGGACACGCCATAGCTAAGGGCGACAAGGTGCTCGGAACACTATCGGAGAAAAGAAGAAAAAAAATACGCCGTCGACTAACTTCTCCTTTCAGCACCCTCTCCCCTTCTGCCCACCTTCGACTTTCTTGACGAGGCACCTTACGCTGAGGCTAAACGACGTGGGAGAGGCGCAAACAGGAAAAAAGAAAAGAAAACAGCGAAACTGATTCGTTGTAACAGTTACACACCTCAGGCTACGAAAGGTGAAGGGAGCACCAAGCTGCGACAATCGGCGCTCACTAGTTCTCAAGGCCAGCAGCCGAGGGACAAGTTTAAAGGAATGTACTGTAAGGTCATGTTCGCTGCGGCCTGTCATACCTACAATGAACAGCATGTACTTTAACTTAGTACGCTAACTCAACTCTTTAAAAAAAACATAAATCATGAAGCGTGTAAGGCTGCGAGACACGACCTCTCCTATGCATACTTGCGAGAAGTGTTCAAAATGTTAGAGTGGGAAGGGTAGCGGGTAAGGATCGACCCGCGATTTGTCCTGTTTGACAGCGCTGAAAATAATAAATTATTGAGGACTCGAATCGACAGTTTCAGGCTGCGTTCGACAGTCCTTATTCAATAGAATAAAGTAACGTTCCTAACCTGGCACGAGTGTTGTTGGCTGCAGAAAACACTCCCGTACCGCTGTCGGTAAACACGTCAAAGTAACGCAGTTGCTCAATATGAGGCACGCGCTGTCTCTTATACGCACTGCGTTCCTTTGTAACGGCATACCCCATAAATCGATCACGTTATAGGCGAAGAGCTACGGTTTGCGACTACAAATTAATCAACTCATGCATGCACTGCGACTGAACACCCGCGTCGTAAAAAGCATTTACCGCAGGTGCTTACTATACACGGTGTACGGCGTAACTTCAGCGAAACATTCAAGATATCCAAATGCCACGTAGCTGGACAGAACCAATAAGGTTATGTTGTTTGCCGTCGTTCGAAGATGCTCAGATTATTTTTATTCATTCCACCTAATTAGCTCATTAGTCGTAATTAATTAATAGTTAATTAATTGATCAGCTTCTCAAATATTATCATTAGGCGGAAAGTGCCAATGATAAAATTGTACAGCAACATGAACTCCCGATACAGCTTTCTGTTGCTCGATACGTGCTACATAGAAGTGTTTTTCCGAGCGTGAAAGAAACCTGCAAATGCGCGCGAAATTGCCGCGCGACTGGCCGCTCGAGGCATACTGCGTGCATTTGCGGGCTTCTTCCACGCACGGAAAAAACGCTTCTATGCAGCACGTATCCAGAAACAGAAAGCCGTATCGGGAGTTTTTCATGTTGCCCTACAATGTTCTCATTGACACTTTTCATCTAATTATAATATTTGAGAAGTTCAATAATTAATTAAGACCAATGACCTATTTAGTCGGAATTAAAAAGCAATCTATCTGAGTATCTCCAAACGATGGCAACCAACATTACCTTGGTTCTGTGAAGCTACGTGGCACTTGCATATTTTTAATGCTTTGCTCAAGTTAAGCGGGACACACTGTATGTGACAACAAGAAAGGCTCTGTATTCAATTACACTCGCTTGTAAGCAAGCAAGTAAGTAAGTAAGCAAGTAAAGTAAGAAGTTAAATCTGATTGTGAGGTATTTCTGGGCTTAACTGAAAGGTGGTCGATCACGAAATTTTCAGTAGTGGCCAATGATGATCAATGATACGGTCTACCGGCTCTAAGGCTGCGATGTGTCTAGAGCGCCAAAGCAATGGTGATTGGTGACCACAAGGCACTGATATAAATAAACTGGTTTTAGTCGGCAACCATAAAAAAATGCGCTGACGATGTAGGACATGCGGTCCTTCTGAGAAATAAATATGCCCTACGTCTGACTAAGATGC
The DNA here is from genome assembly GCF_038994185.2 of Dermacentor albipictus. Lineage (NCBI taxonomy): Eukaryota > Metazoa > Arthropoda > Arachnida > Ixodida > Ixodidae > Dermacentor > Dermacentor albipictus. The sequence goes on from NC_091821.1 coordinate 474,018,230, forward strand.
TGGAGAGCTTTAGGTTAGGGGATGCAAGCGGCTTGCGTACGCATGCACTAGGGGCGACGGTACTGCGTATGCGCAGACACAGACGTAGGGGTCTGCGCATGCGCAGTATCGTGAGCCCTAGTTCTTGCGTACGCAAGCCGCTTGGTTCCCCTAACATAAAGCTCTCTACTATCCTCGTACTGATAAGAATCGGGATAAGCATACAAGCTTTTGCCTAAAAGTGCGGGTACCACAAAGGACATTATCGAAGACAACGCTTTGCTTGCCGAGTTACAACCACTTTTTCGTATCGGTTATGTTGTTTCTGACGTCTGTTTCTAGCCTCATTCGTGGGCCAATACCGGAGACATTGCAGTATAAGTTCCACTGGCGACTAGCTATGGGGAACTGGGTACGTGTCAATGGGAATGTGTCACGGTGTGTATGCCGCTGTTCAATGAATTCCTTTGCAGCAGACTTGGGTGTGTGCGACTGGGTGTGTGCAACTGTGGCCAGTGGGTATGTGGTTACTATAATGATGATGATGGCTATGACGATGATCATTGTTATGATCATCATGGCGACGGTGATAACGCCTCGGTTTGTGAACGTTCGCTTTCCCTCCTGTACATCACCGAGTAGAACGCGTTCCATTGGCGCATCCGCATCGCCGAGCAGACGACCACTGATGAAAGCGTGGCGCCTGCGAACCACGAGAGCCCAAGACAACGTTCAGAAAGAGCGACACTTGTGCCGTCTCGCTCCTGACGAAAAGTTGAGACGCGGTTCAACCTCCAGTTGACGTTTGTCAAATGTTGTCGCTCACACGCGGCTCTCACGATAAATTACACGGTTCATGCACACTACTATCACCCCCAACTCCCCGAAGGAGACATTGTTCTTCATTGACTTCAACTAGACTCTGGATCGCCTCCCAACTTTTTTCACTCAATATTGGCTGTCACATGCAGGGAAGTAAACGGTTGCGGGAAACAGCTAAAGAAGCATAAAAGAAAAACAAATACAGAATATAAATACTATGAGCCTGTGTGGGAAAGAGAAGGATATAAAGAAACTGCGACTAAATCGCTTCTGTAGTACCAGAATAAACAGCAACAAAACACGATGCGGGCGAGTGAAACTACTTAAGAAGCGCGAACCAAAGTTAGGCTTCAGCGAAAACGAAAGGAAGACCTCCGGTTACAGCAGAAACTCCTGCAGTTGTGAAGCAAGCGGCAAACGCTCTTCAATAACGCCTTCGAGGCGGGCGATAGAACGAACTGCCGCCACGAAGCGAAGCACCAGTTTTTGAGACAGAACGATATGGAGCGATAGAAGCCTTCTATACACACTTCGGACCAGAGCCTCCCCCAGTTGCCCGCAGTGTTTCTTTATCGCTTGTCGCGAAGCGTTAGGTAAGCACCTTCTGCTGGGCACAGAGACGGCACTAAAGGATCGGGGGAAAGCAGATCGCACGACAAAAGAGAGCGAGAACAGTTTTTGACAACGACATCTGTTCCGTCGCCGAATGACGCCATCGTCGTTATCTGCAACTAGATAGCATTTTTTTTCTTTCGGATGTCAAGCCGGAGAAAGGCAAGTCCGGATCGATTTGTCGAACAAGTGGATGAAAAACGAAACCGCTTCCTCTGGTGGCACGATCGCAGAGGATAAAAAAGAAACGGGAAAGTGGATTCAGACGGCTCGTAGATAGCGAGACCAAGCGTCCCCGGTATACGTTATGTGCTGGAAGCCATTGTCCCGCCAAAAACCGCTTCCATTTCCTTGCAGCCACAAGAAAGCACGGCGGTGAATGTGATGCAAGAGTGACGGGATAGAAAATAAGCTCCACGGAAGACAAAGAATGGGCGCCGAAGAGATATCGCTGAATAAATGCGCTTTTGGAACGGGCTGCGGGCAGTAAAAGCTGAAGCCGAGAGGAGAACTCAACCAAGGCGACGCCATCTTCATATGCGCTCTCCCCAAGTGTTCTCCCTCTCTTATCAGGACCAGCGTGCTCGTAGCGGTTGATACGGCCGATAAGCAAAGTGGCACGCAATAAGGCGTGTGAGGCGTCGCGTTGCACGTATCTCTCGTTCGGCGGGTGTCGTGACCACGCTCATCAGAAAGCGGCGCAGCGGCCAAACTTACGCGCTGCCCCCGAAAAGTTGTAACACAGACCCGTAGCTCGCCCGCCGCGGCGAGGGCGGTCCATTTGTCTCTGAGCGATGGGCGGACGTGTATTACTCGGACGTAATCTAGACGGCCCTCCGCGCACTCCACGGGAGCCGAGTTGATAGGTGGAGGTTAGGCGAAGGGCTATGGGTACCGTCGGTACACGTCGCTGCACCGAAGCACCGTAGCGCAATCTCCTATCGGCTACACCCACTGAGATGGGCATGCGGGTCCAAATGGGCCCTCTAGCGAGCACTTAGAAAGAGAAAGGACAGTGTGTCGTCAGCGCTTTCTCTCTCTCTCTCTCTCTCTCTCTCTCTCTCTCTCTCTCTCTATATATATATATATATATATATATATATATATATATATATATATATATATATATATATATATATATATATATATATATATATATATATATATATATATATATATAAAGAAGTGAGAGGCTTGCGCGCCACACGAAGCACAGCCACAGCGTAAGCTGGCGGAGCGGCTCCATAGGAGTGCCATGTTTTGCACCACGCACTACAGGGTCTTCACGGGGAAGTCTCTTCGCGCCGTTTTCACGAGAACGGTCTGAACTGTTCGCCCAGCGTCGACGGCGAGCTGCGGCTTGTGCTGCTCTCCGCACAGCGGTCTGCAGAGCCCGACGTTGCCTGGCTGTAGCTGCGCGCGTAGCTCTACGATTCGCTTCTTCAGCAGGGGTTCGTACCTTGCGAGGAGGCGCCATAACGTGGGTGCCAGACTTTTTATTACGTCCGCGAACATCAATTGAAAAACGTTGCGGTTGTTTTAATCAGAGTTACAGCCCAAAACAATAGTTGACGCCGACTTACTGGGCCGGGCATGTGCCACTCGGTGTGTGCTGATCTTCAACGAGCATCGTTGACGCCAGATTTGGTAACGAGGTGCGTGCCACTGGGAATGAGCCGCATCGCAATGACTACAAGATATCCCCAAGTACGTGGGCAAATGTTGTGCCGCTTTAAACAACAATGAGAAATAAATAAAAATGAATCGCCATCCCGGCCTTCCCAAAGGGGATGTCCAGCGAAGCTGTTGCAAAACCACCGCCACAACTGGCGAGGGGGGTACGCAAAGCTTTATTGACGGTTTGGATCCTTCTTTTCAGCTTGTTCTTTAATGAAACATATGCTGTAGTGCGTGTTGTATAGGTGATTGCAATGAATGTAAGCACAGTTCGCTTCCATTCGCTGAGCGCTTGTCGCCTCTGGCTTACGGGAGTATGAGCCATCGCATTTTTTGCTTGCTTAGAGCTGTATGAGCCATTGCTGCTGATGATCATTTTTGTTCACGGATGGACACGGAAGAAACTTAGAGAACGCTTAAACCTTCCAGAGTAGCACACGATATTATTCAAAGATCCCTGACTGCTACTCACACTTCCCGGCAATTGCAGCTGCTGTAACCGTATAATGTTTGCCGGGAAACGCTGGCCGCGAACGCTATGCACGAAGGCGACTTCTAGACCCACCCAGGTGGCTAGCGGCTATGGTGTTGCGCTGCTAAGCACGAGGTCGCGGGTTCACATCCCGGCCGCGGCGGCCGCATTTCGATGGGGTCGAAATGTGAAAGCGCTTGTGTCCCCTGTATTGGAACACGGATCCCCTCGTGGTCAAAATTAATTCGGAGTACCCCACTACGGCGCGCGTCATATTCAAATCGTGTTACTGGCACGTAAAAGCCCAGAATTCAATTCAAGGCGAGCTTTCTAATAGAAACGCGGCCTCTTGCGTGGGCCGGCCCCGAAGGTGGTGCACAACCGCGCCAAAAACAATTACACCATTTGCTGGTTTCTGTTATCGTTCGGAAATTTAATATTTAAGCTTTAGAAGATTTAACACAAAGGACATGCGCTGTCGGTGTTTCGTTTCATGATCTAGTTTGTGGGCTGTCATTTTCAACATTCCGAAGAAAAATTTTGTCGTGAATGTAAGCCAAGGTATGAGCAACTTCAGTGATAGAATGGTGTGGCAATATAAGCCGCATATACCGCATGTCACACAGCCAGGCACGGCATTCACATATGCCGAAATATATACAGCAGTTTTCGCTCCTGGACAACGCCGACGAGGACGCCGGCGCCGACGCCGGATTTTTAGCAACACGGCGCCCTCAACGCTCTCGCGTCAAAATGCCGACCACTGAGGGGGCTAACAGCTTCGGTGTAAAGGTGTCCTAATGTTCCCGAGGGGACGTGCGTTGCTCTTAGAAATTTTAGGGCATCGCTGCCATCAGCTGCCGAATTAAGTGGTCTAGTGCGCGGCAAAACACACTTGAAAGCTGTGTTTGTAGCTGGAAACGTTAGCATGGTCGCAGCCCTCACATAATGCATAGCGTGCCTGATGTACCATGTAATGACAAAAGCGGGAACCATGCCCTAAACTGAAGTTCACGAACACGGCTAGACAAGATACCAAAACACGCACAAGTATGCAAAGCCACCCATCAGCTTTTCTCTTGGTGGTAGGCCGAGTGCCCGTAGATGTGAGGCCATTGTTGTCAGCTTTTCATTTCAATACAGGGAAACAGATGCACTGTCGGCATTCCTAACACCCGACTGTGCCGATTCCAATAGCCGTGCGCGGTAGGTGCATCTAACTAAGCTCGGCGGTGCCATTATATTTTGTTCTAATAGGTTCTTTCGCCAAATAAGAAATTGCTCGTACAGTGTTCTACAGTTAACCGCAGCCATCTGACGAAATTGCAGCTATCTTGATAGTTCAAATCAACCGTGCCTCCTCATCTGAGGAGGCACGGTTGCTCAGATAAGTTAAAAAAATAAATAAACGCAAACGAAGAAGAACGCTAACAATATTTCCGCATACAGAGCGAGAAAATAAACGAGGAAAAGTTACGCGGCACTCTGCTCAGGAAACCGCCATCAGCTTTCGCGAGCCTTGCAGCGCGAGAGACTCGGCGTTAATTTCTCGGCCAGGCTGGAGCAAGAAGGCGACGCTTGGCGGTAACTCGGTCGCAGTACGCGAAGCAGCGAAATAATAAAGTGAGAGGAATGTGCCTCGAAATGCGAGTAAGATAAATAATCTTACGGGACGCAAAGGTAAAATACGTATTAAAAGAAAGGCAGGGTAAGCGCGGCGAGGCGCTCGCGTGAAATATGAGGTCGCGGCGAGTAATTTCGAGCTGACTCGGTGTTCCCCGGTGGCCGACTCCGGGGCTGCCTGTTACCTCGAAGTTCTCGTTCTGTTTTCGTCGCCCTGTGCTTGTACCATTTACAATCTGAATCTGGAAGTTATTGCTTCCGGCGCCGAGGAAGCTCGCGTCATTTCGTCACGAGTTAACGCGGCTTCCGTCCTCTCCGCGTCTGGAGGATCAATGTTCCTGCTATCAAAAAAGGAAATTTTCTAGCTCGGGGACGTCGCGGAAAATTCCAAGCAAATATACACGATACAACATATGACATGTCCCTTGAGAAAAATTTGCCCTATTTTCGGAAGATTTGCATATAAAATAGCTGCTATACGGTGAATTTAAAACAACGCGGAAGAAAGAATGAATATTCACAGGTGTCTGTACCACAGGATATGAGGATATGCGACGTGTATATACACATAAAATCAGAAGTGATTTTAGAAGGAACTCGATAAAGGCGAAACTAACCCCACGAAAATCGTATCTCGCAGGCTATCAAGGACCTGATTTGCAAGCTTTCTTCAGCAAAGGTTTTATTCAACAAATTATTTAACTGACTTCCGTGAAAGGCGACTCCTACTGTCTGCTTCCTTCTTTGCGCTCTGATCGTTAAGACGGGCATCGGGCTACTCTAGGAGTTGGGGCCTAGTACTGCATGATGCGCACCAATTACGCGAAGAAAAGTGAAGAGCAAGAAAGCGCATTGTTAGAAGACGCCTCAGCCTAATGTAAGCGCCTCATCATCACAACACTTAAGCCTTCCCGATTTCAAAGCAGTAATGCGCGAGTCAAGATTAGCTAAGCACACGAATACGCTTAGACTGCGTAACGGTTTGTGCGTGTTGGCGATCCCGCCGTGTTTGTGCAAGTGCGTGTTCGCGGGGAGAGGGGCTGGCGCACACGCGCGAGTGTTTTTCAATAATGAAAAGGAGGTCAGCACGGCGTTTAAGGTGACCTATTGCTTCGTTACTTCGTTCGTCTATTAAACGGTCGTCCAAACGCTCGCTAGCAGAGCAGTTGCACGTTCGTCTGTCGGATCACCGCCGATGCAAAAACGATTGCGGCGCTCGAAGCGCCGCCCTGTCGGACCAGTCGGACGTACAGCGCACTCGTCGCTGCCTAAACACGGGGGCATCGATTTCTCATCGATTGCGAGCGTGCGCGACCACCGCCTCGCGTCCGCCCTAAAATACGCGCAGCCAATTTGCCTCGAGCCACACTTGTCTGCTCCGTCCAGCCCAGTCTCGTTTTACTGCGCTCCCCCCCGCCCTTTCCCTCATCTGCCAGCCCTTTCCCTGTTGACGCTTTTGCCTCTGCTGTTTTCAGTTTGCATTTTTTCGGGGTGAGGCGCGAGCGCGCTTGCCCGCCGAATCTCGGGCGCTTCGTTCTCGCACGGGAGAAAGCTGTTATCGGCACGCGGCAGCCCGAAGAAAAGCCTCCGGGAAGAAACGTGCCTTGCCGGGGAGCACAGCGCTGGGGTGGGCGCGACAACCGCTCGCGCCGCCGAAGCTTCGCGCCACGCTTTGCGGCGGGCGCGACCGACCCGCTGTATACGTTCGAGAGCCGAGAGGACCGAGGGAGCGAGAGCGGCCGAGCGAGAGGGAGAGGGTGAAACATATAAAAGTAACCGGTCATCCTCTAGTAGGACCGCTCTCCTCTGTGTACGCACGCACACACTCACGTACAGGTCAGGGTGCCCGACGAACATCAACCAATGGAAAAAGCTTGCGCATACGTGGAAAGAAAGGCACCTAAAAAAAAATTTTAAAAGAGAGAAACGAACCGCGAGAAGGGCACACGCGGGTTGAGAATTTACGAGTTGTGTTCGCGTATACGCTGGCTCGGTCGCCGATGCGCCCACCGCCCAACGCGCTCCCCTGTCCGCCTAGGCCACCCTGTAGCGGCGGCTCAACGCGCCCTTCGTCCGCCGTTCGCAAAGCTCTCTATACTTTAGGCTTCCCACGAGCTGACCACCGGAAGAGCAGAAAATAATCCTGAAACAGCGATGGCGGAGAAAAAGCGCAGCGAGGCACAAAGGCACCATACAAGCACGAAGAAAAGCAGTAGCAGCAAAAGTGGGAGGAAGGGAAGAAATACGGTAGTCCCGCGCTAAGGACGAGGGGGCTGAGACGCTGCATGCATAAATCCAGTGGGCCGAAGGGGGGGGGGGCACGATGGGGAGAGCTCGTCGACGGGAGAGCCCCCCGCGAAAGTGGCACGTCCGTGCGAGCTTTCGCCGCTTTAGACACTCTGGACACGAGAAACGAGCGCTCTGTTCGCGCATATCCTCCATCACAGGTGTGCGGCGGACGCCGCACCGGTGAAAGGTGGAACACTGGGATATACGGTTGTTTGGGTCTGCAGGTCCGAGTTGTACCGCATACCTATGCGCATTTGTAAAAGACTTGCTTATGGGCTTTTTATCGCTTTCTTATCTTTCCTTTTTTTGTACGCGTTTTGGAAATGTTTTATGGTGTCCCGAGAATCGCGTCGGTTCCTTGTGCACCGAAAACGCTCTTTTGGTGCGCCGCAAATCGTACCAACGGGCACGCAGCGTACAAGTATATAGGAGACTGCGTGCACTCTTATTGGCAAGTACCGACTTCATGTTGCGTGATAAACCACCCAACTGATGCCAGCCATCGTCAGCAAGACGCCACGGCTGTATGCCGCCCTTAGATTCCTTTCTTTTTTTTTTGGGGGGGGGGGGTAACGATATGACAATTTAGCTTCTGTCACGTTAAACGAGGTTCAAATTTTCAAAGCGAATCATAGGTAAACATGCACCACTACCTGCTGCCGCTTTACTTTATTTACGGGTATCGCATTGGTACAGCACATGCTGGTGCGGTACTTTTAGGGGAGCTGCACACCGGATATAACGCTGAGGCAGGAATTCATATCAGTGACACCTAGCAGATCACTGGGAAAGGAGAGGGATGGGGGGGGGGGTGGAGGGGGTCGATGGCAGTGAAAACTAAATTCCCGCTAGCTGCGTCTGCACGTAAAGCGGCAGTCGGGGCCAGTTGGCCATGCACTGTTCCCTATAAACGCGCTCTTTCACAGAAAGCCAATGCAGGAATGAAACAGGTGGGGTGGGAGGGGCACCAGGAAGTTTAGGCAACTCCCAAACGCCCAACTTTACTTCAAGAGTTAGTAGTGCCCAAACATGCATGCCCTATCTGCATGCGCGCAGGCTTGATGTATGGCTTTGAAAGCAAACATGCCTTTTTTTTTTTCTATAGACGCAGTTGTAAGTCGGCGCCGTGCATGTCCCCGCTCTCTTTCTAAGTGCTGTGTCGGCAGCGCTGTTTTGAAGCAATACGGAAAAGCACCGACTCGCCGAACCTGCCGTTCTTCCTCAAGACTGCTCCGTCCGGCTGCTGTACGTTCAGTTGCATGTTCAGTGGAAAAGATAATTGTTACGAGTACATATTAGGATTATACTGGCAGCAATACTGACAGGGCACGCGGTCCTGAAACATGCGAGCTATACGTGTCCTTGAAAGAGCTTTAATGTAGTTTGTAGCGCTTGCCGATCCTGGAGGTATAGCGCGAAGGCATTGGCGGGGAAGCCTTGCTAATGCTGTCGCCTTACAGTCGCACAGGTGTGCGACTGTAAGACGCACGCAGACCTTGTGCCTCTTTCTCCGGGTTCGGCGTCGGTAGGCGCCTGTGGACGTAGCGGGAGTTCTCTCAGAAATATGAACGGCGGAGGAAAAGCCCGAAAAAACAGCTGTGACAATGGCGAGCAGGAGTTTGGGGAGGAAGCACTCGCGCATACCGGGGCTTGTTTATGCGTCACATATGGCGCTCGTATAACCCAATGCGACCCCAAACGAAGTTTACCAACGTCTCGAATTGCGGGTGCAATTCAACGTGCCCTTACAAGTGGTGTAGAGGCATTAAACTTCAAGCGTTAAGTTTCGCACCCCTGGGTTCGCACACCCGTACTTGCAGTTCTAGCTGCACGGCGGGACTATCGCGGTTTAGGTATACTGAGAGTGTGATGGAAGCTGTCGAGAAGCGCCCCGTTGCCTTCTGGTTCACACAGTTCGTAGGAACCGCATAGTTTTTTTTTTCATACCCTTCACATCGACACCACGTCAAACAGAGGTCCGCCGAACTCACCTGGCGAGTGCACGCGCACACGGAGTTGAACGGCGCTCCACTCCAAACCGTAAGGAAGAGTCACGCTGAAGAAAGGCACTGAAGTGTGGCGCTCGGTGCGGCGCGATTGCTTCCAAGCGTACACCACGGACTCCTGGTGGAAGAAGTGTCCAGCTGGAAGACAGAATAAGGAAGGAACATCTGAAAATGAGAAATCCACGATTCACGGCACGTGTGCAAACCATGACAAAACTAACAGATAACGCAGGTTAAATATAGAAACACAGGGTTCTGCGAAAAAAAAAGGAGAATAAATGGCGAGGTAACGTTCAAGGTTTTTAATAGATTAACGAAGATACAAAATGAAAAAAAAAGTGAAAGTGTCGCAGGCGAGCAGCTTACTGGGGAGGTACTTTCGCGTCTTTCGAACGCCGCTCAAATCACACTGCACACAACGAAAAGCATTACGTATTTACAGTCAAAATTCATTTGAACAGCAACGCCGACCAAGAAATGACGCATGGCGATTACGTACAGAAATAGGACTTTTCAGTTTCTCAAGCCCGTCTGGCTGCAATGCCGGGACATCGCAAGACGACGTTAGCACCACCTCAAACATCAGCGCGCGCTCTCGCGTCAAAGACAGCATACACCACAACCACGCGCTGACTCACCCCTTGAAACGCCCGCACACTACAGCTGAACGCAACCACCGTGCTTACTGGATCGATTCGTGGGCTTTAATGGTCACAAGCAACAAGGCTGTGAGAGGCGTTGCTGTGTACATGACTACCACAGTCATTTTTACCATCTGGTGTTCTTTAACGCGACGCATCACACTAGACCACGGAAATATCAGCCCTTTTACACAACAAAGCTATGTCGCTTGACGTGTACCATAATCCCCCGATGGTTTCTCATTCCCTTTTACTACTCTACGCAGTTATGAGCTATGTATCGGTACATTCCTGTACCATCGCGAGCCGCTTTTACGTGAATGCGTCAGAATGCGACAGTAGCGCATCGCATTTTCTAGCGCATCCCGAGTAATGCGATGCACCGGCGCTTACATGTAGCGCATCGACCCTGGTGCGATGGTGGCGGCACACGGCGTCGCACTTCAACGGCAAAGCAGCGTATCGGACGCTTCCGGCGCTACGGGGCACCGCAGCTAGGAGAGCGCGGCAGATTCGCAGCAAATTCCAGTTCCCAGAATTCCTAATGCGATGCGATCGCGTTCACATGCACTGCGAAAATCGACTTACACGTCTCAATCCACCCATGTCTGGCGCATTAGCCCCGTTTACATAGAGGCGACGCGCTAGAAAGTTGATGTGATGCGGTGCGATGCACCCCTTGTCGCATTCACGTATACGCGGCTCCTTATAACTCTACGCCTGGAACCTCGGAAACGAATATAAAGCTCAATTTACACATTTGAAAGGGCAAAAAAGACAAGATGGGGCCTTCGTGTCCAAGTGAAGACAAATCTTCAGCATTGCTTATGTAAACATTCGCCCGGTTGCATGGATTGTGTTGGCAGGTACGTCATGCGAAGGGGTATCGTTCATTGCAGTGGAGTGGCTTAGCGCAGTCATCGACTCAGCGCTACCGATGCTGTGTTTGTTTTCCATGGGTTTTAATGTATTTCAACGACCACTACAAATCCTGCTACTTGTCCTACGAAGAATTAAATCTCGGGTCTACAATGTGCAGGTCATCGTCACCGCATCCTCGTCGTTGACACCGGGCAAGCTATCCATGTTTTCAGTGGAACTTACGCTTTCCTATGAGTGTCCCCCAACAATTTTTTAGCATGGGTAGTAGTTCCTATTTCCGATATATAATTTAGCAACGTAAGTAGATGCAGAATACGAATGCAATAACAATTCGTTCGTTTATGTTCAAAACAAAACTGAAGGAAGGTTACAGGCGCAGAAGAAACGGCAGTCCAAAGCACATCAATTAGACTCCCCTTTAAACACAGAAGCATCGTCGGGCGAAAAACCTAGCATTACTGTTTTCCCCTTTGACGCCTCAAGAGTTCTTGGTAAGAACAGAGCTGAAGAAAATATATTCGTATTTCAAATTCCACATAAGGATAACATGAACAGCATTAGCGTCGCTATGATTGTTATAATAAGTAGACCTGTAGCGGTATCTGTATAATAATATCCGACTCATATGACAAGTGACATCGCTGTTTTGTGATGTGTGTTCTGTTTTCACTGCCAGCATCTCCCATCCCTTCTCAAGAATTTTTACAACTCAATTCCATTTGCGGTCCAGCGCATGTCATGTGGTCTTGTTCTTCTTTATCCTGTTTCCCAACGTCCGACATTTGCATCTGGGCGTGCGTTGTGACTCGCCCTCGATCAGGTGCTATTAAGACTTCAGTGGGCGGCAAACATAACGGTACCTTATCTCCAGAAATAAGGCTTCCGTGAGTTTATCTGAAAGTGTACGTTGTTTGCGCTAACGCGGAAGCCTACGTTGTCGTGTCTGATTTCTATCAACGGCCAGATCGTGTTGTAGGTTAAGATGCGTCGTATCCGGGGAGTCATAATTGACCAAACTTCTTGCGGAGTGACCACTGCGCCTGTCTGTAGAGGAATCTATGTGCCATCGTCCAGGTGTTCAAATTCCTCTGCGAAAAAATCCGCGTTACACCCGTGCAATTTAAGCTGAAACAGTGCAACGCGCTGTTTCTGGGTCTCCACCGTTACAGTATGCCATTCCAGTAAAATACATGCGAGACAAACGTTCGCTCTATGGAGAGCACTAAGGGCCACGCCGTACGGACGGGTATGGTTCTACCTCGATGCACCTCAACATCAACAACAACTATCATAGCAAGACACCGTTTGATTTAAGCGATCGCAGCTGTCAACTACAAGTCCACATTAGCCACTCTGCAAGGATTCCTGACCGTCAGCTGACCTCATCAGGAGTGGATGCCATCAATTTACACATCGGCAACAAACTTTCATCATCCCTATGGTGCGATGCCTACGACCACGCCAAGGTTAGCTTCCTATTTCCGAAATCACAAAGTAGCCAGATCAATCGTGTATGGCTCGGAAGCAGGTGACGCCGCTATCCCTGCACCAGACATGACGGTAGCGCGCGCATGTTTATTCCGACGGTTCAATTTCAACTACTAGCTCAGCAGCTCCTTACGTGGTTACAGCGAAACATGGTAGAATAAAAGTTAAGGTGTCACAGATTGCGTCACCGAAAAACCATCAAAGAAATAGGCCGTGTGTGCTACTCTATAGAAGTTCTTCAGAGCCTACAGTCTGCATTATGCTATAGAGCGTACGAGAAAATGACACTCAACATTAACAAATAAACTATTTTGCTCTGGACATAGATAAGCCGCCATCTTTCAGCGGCGTCCTGCTCACTGTGACATTGCCATCAACCACTTCGCTGACAAGGTCGACTTACGAAGGTACTTAGGTGCTTCCAATTCCTTTGCCGAAGACTCCCGCTGGGATACTTTGTTTGCTCGCACGAAGACACAAGCCTTCTGAAGTTCTTCGGTCCCCTTTAATTGCCAGGCGCGTAGCTTGAACTGTCTGCAACGGCTACGATCGAACTAACCCCTCTGGCGGCGTAGCAACAGCGCTGTACCACTTATAGCTGCTAGACGCGCTTATGAACGCTCATTCTTTCCACATCAGAATTATCGATAGCTCAACGTGCGGCTCCTGTAGCTACGAGGAAAATGCAGACCACCTCTTTTGAATCTCTCCTTCAGGTACGACACAGAGTGCCACTTAAAACCAGTACTGGGATGGTGGCAACAGCTGTGGCTGGCGCAAAAACAATTTGCGCATTAGTTTTGCAGTTTATAAAATGCAACGGCCTGAGCGACTGTTCATAATATTCCTTTGCTTTGCGCGTAGGCGCAGTGATAATCCTTTCCGTTACCCCCGAAGTAGCGTAGCAAATCGGACGCTCGTCTGGTTGACCTTCCGGGCTTTTTTTTTTCTCTTTGATTTTTATCTGCTATTAAAATTAACTTTAAATAAAGAAGTCACAAAAGGGCTCCCCCTCATATAAAACTGGAAACTATTAGTTCCTACTCTTCCTAGCAGTGTAGCGTAGTTCCATCGAGTTTTTTTTTCCGTGAAGTTTTGTTACAGCGTTCACCCGCTGTCATCGTTAAAGAAGCATCCCTGTCGACTACGCCTCTGCGAAGACGCGTCGTTTTGAAATACAGGCTACTACTTATCAGGCCTGCTTAAAAATTTTGTGCAATAACTACCCGCGTCAAATTTTGCTGTTTCAAAGCTCCCACTTTCACTCTTACCAACCATTCTTGTATCCATCAACAGAAGAAAAGAAAGGAAGAAAAGAAAGAAAGAAGCAAAAAAAAAAGGAGAAAGACATGTACGCTAAGTTGTGCACAGCCGGAAGGGATCCGCACGAAACGGTTGTCGGATCAATGGGCTCAGTTTTACCGAAAGAGAGTGCGATAGTGATTAGAAATAAAAAAAAGAATGGTTCTGTTTCAAAAGAAAAAGAATATCGAAGGTGGCGATAAAACGAGTAAACAGGGTGGCAAACTTTACCAAGATGTGGAGCTTGATGTCTAAGATATTTTACTATCTGCGGACAGGAAGGCAACAATTTAGGTTTAAAATTTAGTGTTAGAAAACCAGGTGTTATGGTATTCAATGAAAACAGTGAACAGACAGTTCCGATACAGGGCCAGGAAATACCTCGAGTAACAGAATATAAATACCATGCTATATGAATAAACGAAGCAATAGATATATGGAGATACAGGAAAAACAATAACAGTGAAGTGAAAAAGAAATGGAGCCATAATGAAGCACAGAGCTCTATGGGGATACAACAGGTACGAGGTGCTTCGAGGTATGTGGAAAGGTGTAATGGTTCCAGGACTTACATTTGGAAATGCGGTTGTTTGCTTTAAGTCGGGGGTACAATCAGGACTCGATGGGAACCAAAGGTCAGTGGGAAGCCTTGCACTGGGCGCTCACGGGAAGACTACAAATGAAGCTGTGCAGGGTGGTATGGGCTGGACTAGTTTTGAAGTGAGGGAAGCTCGCAGTAAAATTGAGTATGAAGAACGGCTGAGGAATATGGAAGAAAGTAAATGGGCTAGGAGGGCGTTGAGGTATCTGTACAGGAAAAACATTGATTTACAGTGGAGGAAAAGAACTAGGAAGCTTACCAGCAAGTATGCGGCCTGTAGAGTGGGCACCACAGCAACAAAGAAGGTCAAGCGGAAAGTCAGAGAGGCTGAAATAATCTCATGGGTGGCGGCAATTGAAAAGAAACCTGCCATGAGTAACTAGCTAAAAGGAAAAAACGAAATCAGGAAAGAAACAATTTATGATAACTCAAAGGGAAGCTCATTACTTTTCGAAGCGAGATCAGGATGCCTCAGAACACGCACCTATAAAGCGAGATATAAGACGGAAGAAGAAGCATGTGCTTGCTGAGGTAAAGCTAGGGAGACTACAGAGCATGTTTTATTAGAATGTGAATACGTCTACCCAGCGGTCAACTTAGGCACCACTGGCCTCCTTGAAGCCGTTGGGTTCAGCGAGAGCAGTGGAAAAGTAAACGTGTCTGCAATAGGCCTTACTAAGAGGCGATTGGAGGATTGGTGGAAGAAAAGTAGGCAAACGACAAAAAACGGAGACGTACAAAAGCACATTTCGCAACAGGGGACCAGAAAATTTGGTTGTGGGAGTTCATAGTTGCGTTTCTTTTCATTTTTTTTTCTTGTTTAACCTAGGCAGGACATTATAAGCAGTATATTAAGGAGAGCTTGGTGGCGCAGCCCCCGCCCCATTTCAATGGGGACGCGCACACACTCACACACACACGTCCGTCCGTCCGTCCGTCCATCCATCCGTCCATCCGTCGGGAGTTGTAAGAGATGATGTAGTGGGCAGATATTTTTTTTTTATTCCCTTTAGATTCCAGAACTTGTGTCGAAATCAAGCAAGGGAATCGTTGTTTGCATTCCATCTGAATGGCATCACCACGACCGTGAAGTGACTCGAACTATTGACACTGTGCTCGAAAGTCCAAAGCCGTCACCTGTTGACCAACCGTAGGCGACAAATCAAAAGTTCGGAGGATAGAGCAAGCAGATCGGGCAGTGCATTTAAAATAATTCCTTTTTTTACGGCGCTACAGCGGGTCCTTTGTGCACTGCGGACGCAGCCCCCCTCCCCCTTCCCCTTTACCGTCGGACGAATAAAACAAATCACCCACTTTGTACGTTACGTCGCCCCAATGCAAATGTGCAGCGCCCCGGACTGATCTCGTCTTTCCAAGAGGCTAGCGAACGAGGGCGCGCGGCCATGCATACCAAAGCGCCTGGCAACTGCATACGGGCCCGCGTACCAACCCGCGCACATTCTAGTGCTAGAACCTTGTTTCCAAAGTGCCCACGTCGCACATTCGAGATCCCAGGCGATGCGAACGATAAATCGGCAACAGTGGGAACCGGTGAAGACAAAAGAGAGAATTAAGAAAAAAAAAATCGCGTATAAAGACGCAGAAAGGGCTTTCGCAGATGTGAATGCCCTTCGATAGGGTAAGAGGAAATAAGAAAAGATCGGGGACGCCGGGTACGTGAGGTAACGGAAAGACCGTACGAAGAAAAAGGAAACGTACAAAATGCGGGAGAGTGTGACGGCGACTTCGTGACCAACGCAGGAAATCGAAACAGCCGGCGAAGACGACCGAAGAGACTGGAACGTCGTCACAAATTGAAAGCGCGATGTTACAGTTGAGTCAGTGAGAAGAAGGCGGATTGTGCACGAAAGCGGGTATGACAGGGGAACAAACGCATAAAAAGAAAACGTCCTGGCAAAAAAACAAAAGAAATAAAGAAAACAACGCAGGACCGGCGTGCCCTCTACCATCCGCATGTCTCTTCGCCGCTACTACCGAGCAACGATTCCAAGAAGCCGGCTACGAAAGTAAAATAAAAGAGAGAGAGAGGGAGAGAGAGAGAATATCTGCAATAAGGCACTCCGGGAGGGCAATGGGCGCACGCAGCCGTCAGGGAAGGTGGGAGGTACTGGCGAGCGCCTCGGACACCGAGGAGTGTTGACGTGAAACGAAAGCGCAACAGGACGGAACGAAGAGAATTCGGCGGCGGAGAATCCCGGAAGCCGAGGTTTATACGCCGATCGCATGAACGGCGCCAAGAAAGAAACAAGCTTCGAAAGGGGGCCGCGAGGGGTCGGACGAGCAGAGGAGGAGCAGCGGCTCGCGGCTGTCGTCAACAGGTCGCTGCGGCGGCGCAGACCTGCTCACCGATTCAGGGCACACCGGCGGTGCAGAACGCACCCGAACCGAGCCAAGGAGGGGGGAAGCCTGCACTCGCTTCACGCCCTCTTAACCTCCTGCAGCCGCAAACTGCTTTGTCTTCGCAGCAGGTTCGCCCACCAAGTCTCCAAAGCCTCCTTTCCTGCAACCCCCTCTCTCAATCTCTACAGAAAAAAAATTAGAATAAAACAGCAATTTTCGGGCACTTTTTATTTCGGTTTTGTTTCGTCCTGGCGTGCTTTCCTGTGCGCCACTGTGGTTCTCTTCCAGCAGTCTTCGGTTTCTTCTCCCACACGTGGCCAGCTTTTTGATACTGCCGGGCTTGATCCTCCCCTGCTAAGGAAAGGAGGCTGTAAGGCATCCCCGCCTGCCTTACCTCTTCCTCTCCTTTCATTTTTCGCCCCAGCGGCACAAGGCTTCACCATAGAAGTGGCCGGAATCAAAGCCTTCACGTATGACCCCACCCCAACTCCGCTCTTTCCCAGCGCCAACGAGAGATACAAGATGCGGTGGCTACGCCGCAGCGTTCGCTGCCGATGCTCTGCGAACGTTTTGCGATGGAGAATTTATTTCCTCCGTCGGTCTTAGTTTTTTTACGCTCTCCCATATCACTTTCTTATCCCTCCACTCCTCCTGGATGCAACGGCCGTGCCACGGATCAGAGGGAGGAACTAGGTTTATCGAGTCACGGGTCGTGACCGGTTTCCGACATTCGACTCCGCTGACACGGGGCTGGCCACCCCTTTCTTTTAGGCTCTCCGTTTTCTTTCCCCAGTTTCCATTTGTATAGAAATTCAACTCTGCCTAATCGTCCATGGAGTTCACGGGTGAGGACGGCTGTAACGGGTGTTCACTAAGGCGCAGCAAATACGAAACTTCCTCTCACAACAGGTCGTGCAACCAGTCCTAAATCGACAGGACCTGCGTTCCAAATCGCAGTATGCATTAAGAGCCATGGGTCCTGAATTTTCAGCCGTGTGAGGAGCAGATTGTTCTCTTCCGCTTGTATTTTACATGTGGTTTGGCCTGCTAAGTAAAGCAACAGGGGCAGAAGGACAACTACGAAATGAAATTTGCTGCTGTGCGGTCGGCCGTGTAGGGAAGAGTGCGAGCGCGCGCGCGTGTGTGCGCACGTGTGCGTGTGTCTGTGCGTCCACGTCATTTGTTTGTTGGTCCAACCATTTGTTCACGTCAAATGCTGTCACCTCGGGTTGATTTCATCGCCTTTCAGGCTGCCGCGGATTCCCATGAAAGCTTGACGACGCACTGCCAAATCTAGGAGGCCTAACGCCATCAGTGTCGAACTCACTCACCTCACACTGGCCCAACATGCTGGGAGGGCGTACGTTGGGGCTGAAGCAGAATTCCGAAACGGGAACTTTGGATGCGGGTGACATCGGTTACGTTGCCACAGCAATGAACGTGTTGTGATCGCGAAGTTCGCTGGGTGTCAAACGGAACGAGTAAGGACTCTCATACGATGCAGCTTTTAGTCATTTGCGAGGAACGTTGCTGCTCTTCTATTATTCTATTCGCTCCTTGCAGGCCACCCTCTGTCTTCGCAAAGCGGACATGTAATAATAGTGTCTTCGAGGATGTCCACCATGCCTTAACCTCTGTATTTGGTGGCGCGAAGTCTGGTCATCAGCTATGGAAGCCATAGATAGGGTCTAGGCTGCTGGTCCAAGTTTTTTAAGGCGAAAGCCTTAGGTGGCTCACGGGTCGAAAAATTTGTTGTCCGGCGCTATCGAAAAATTCACCGTCCGGCGTTCTGGCACCAAAATTCAATGGCAGAAAAATTGATGGTGTCACCCACGACCATTGTGGAAGTCGAACCCACGACCTTTGCTGTTAATTAAAGCACAAGAACTTACGACCATAGATGTTAATTAAGGCAACGTTAGTTGAGGCACTGGAAGCCACGACCTTTGGTGGGACCAAAATTCAATGGCACCAACATTGATGGTGCCACCATGGATGTTCGCACCAGCGACCCTCGATGGGAGTCGAGCCCACGACCTTCTCGTTAATTAGGGCTAAGTTAACTAAGACACAGTTAATAAGGATATATTTACCTGCGACACTCGAACCCACAATCATTGATGGATGTCGAACCCACTACCTTTGGTGTTAATTAAGGCGAAGTTAATTAGGGCACAGTTAAAAGGAGAGTATATTAAGGCACTCGATCCCACGGCCTTTGGTAAGAGAAAACAAGTAATAGAAAGTAACAACGCGTTCGAATGAGAACATAAAGCAATTTCATGAATGTGTCGTGAGCGCCCAGGCTTTCGCCTTCATGCTCTTCAGGGTATGCTAAAGTGACTGCCAACTTTTTCATTCTCTGTTCGTGCCAGGTCCGCGCCCAGACTGGCCCGTGCGCCGCTTTTAGCTAGCTTTGGCAGCTGTGGTTGGCTCGGGCCCGCTGAGTCTTTAACACGAGTGAGGACAGTGCCCATGACACTGCTACTGAAATAGTCTTCCTTAAGGCTAGGCTCAAACAGACTTCTTACCGCAAACACAGCAAAGCGGAAAGGAATTCACCGGCGCCGAGTATCCCCGCATGGTATCCCTCTTAGGCATTGAAATATCACAATGTTGCTTAGCTTTGGTTATCTGAAGAGAACCGGCGTGTTTATTTCGACATGACCATGGGCTGTGCGATCACTGGCCGTTTTGTCCAATTAGCGGCACTGCGGTGCGTTTAACTCTGTAGCGACAGTCCGCCACCAGACACTGTCTCCACTTCAGGGAAATCCAGTTACCTCGCCTGGCCTCCACGTGGGCGTCATTGCCCCCTAGTCGTCCTAGGAAATGAGGTGGCTGCCCGACTAGGGTGCCACCACATCCACTCGGGAAACCTGCTTTTACTGCGGAATAAAACCAGTCGACTCTCCCTTCTCAACCTGTCGAAAAGTATATTCCTTGCCTCCGCTAAACCGAGCTCCCAACAAGTGGTGACCCGGACGTGATTCGAACACGCAACCTTCTGAACCTCTATTCGCCATGGCAAGGGGTATGATTAGCGGTTGAATGCCCGCAGAAATGGGCATGGGCAGGACATGTAATGAGGAGGGAAGATAACCGATGGTCATTAAGGGTTACGGATTGGATGCCAAGGGAAGGGAAGCGTAGCAGGGGGCGGCAGAAAGTTAGGTGGGCGGATGAGATTAAGAAGTTTGCAGGCACGGCATGGCCACAATTAGTACATGACCGGGGTTGTTGGAGAAGTATGGGAGAGGCCTTTGCCCTGCAGTGGGCATAACCAGGCTGATGATGATGATGAAGTGTAATTAGCGGTTGAAAGCACGCAAGTTTAATTCAGCAGCTTTTATCATTAAAAAAGAAACTGTGCAACTAAATGTTACAGGAACTGCGTAGGTAGCGATATCACCGCGTACCTAAATTCTTCACGCACACGCACAAAGCGACTGTGATTGTCGGTGAAAGTTAAATCTACTTTTCTGGAATTATAACAAGCGCAGTTGTAATGTTACTCCCGTCAACAGGTCACTGTGTTCTTTTTATTAGGTATGCACCCTATACTCTTAAGAATGCAGCTGTCATCGAGTGGTATCTGCATTGAATTTCATCAAGCTTTCTGCATAAGAACTCGTGAAGTTGCAATAAATTTGAATGTAACTTGTTCAAAGTGACCCATACCTCTATGTAGAACCTGCCTGGCCTAATGTCAAGAGTGCAAACAGCGACTCACGTACTCCGCCCCCCTGTAAAGCGTGCACTGCCGCTGACAAAGGTTTAAGGTAAAAAAGCCAACTTGCAAGGCAGTATGCAAAACGCGTTTTTATGCAAAATCTGTTCGCGGCAAACTATGTGCAAAAGTGTAGAAAACTATTTGTATCCGGCACCATATTAGTGTCATCACCTCCTCCTTCTATCATGTCCATAAAAAAGAAGAAAGGAAAAGGAACCCTTCCGTGCACTTCAAGGTCGGTAATCAGAAGGAGCACCCAACGCGAAGGAAAGTTCGGTGTCGAAATGCGATGTGGCATGAGCGTGCCCACGGACACAAGAAGCGAGACGTGACACCCGGCGCTGCAACTCACAAAAACCAGCTACAAAAATCTGTTGTTACAGAGATCAATCTGCTACTCATTAAAAAATATTTGCACTATGTCACTTTCTACCCCGATATATACGAGAGCGATATGTGTAAGCTGTGCAAGTCTGTTAGAGCCACCTTTCAACACATGTTGTGAGGATATGAAATATATCAAGATAAAATGACAGTCTCCCCGGAAAATCTACGGGCGCGGTGGTCAGCCGCGCTGCTCATCTCAGAACT
The DNA here is from genome assembly GCF_038994185.2 of Dermacentor albipictus. NCBI lineage: Eukaryota > Metazoa > Arthropoda > Arachnida > Ixodida > Ixodidae > Dermacentor > Dermacentor albipictus. The sequence continues at coordinate 474,039,309 of NC_091821.1, forward strand.
GCGAGACCAACTTTGAGCCGTCCAGCGAGCCATGGAGGCCGCACGGGAGCAGCAGCTCCCAGTGGCCATCTAGGCGGCCCCAGGCCCGGGCCTCCCAATCCCCGGATTCCAAATAAAGTTATCACATCACACTACGTCACTTGCACGCAGAGGGTGTGTCAACTATTATTTGACGAGCTTTAAAAAAAATCGAATACCATACGCGAACAAAACCAATTCCATATTGTTAACAGTCGAGTTGAGCATCCACCAGTAACGTTTTGTTGGGAAGAACAAATTGCCTAATTACGGGTAATTATCTAACTCACCAATTCCAGTACCGATTGTCAAGGTGTTAAGGAGTTGTAGACAATTACAGGAAACATAAACAGGAGCAAAATGCTCATGGCATGCTCAGTTTTCTTTTTGCCGTCCAGAGACGACCGCTCGATAAATGACTGCGCACTCACCCACCCGCACTAGCGCCCCTGCACATGGGAGCCTACAGGGTCGTTAACACTTACACCAGAAAGCAGCGCCCTCAAACAGGCGTGCAAGCACCGCAGCAGGCATCACAACCCGTGACCCTTTGCTCATCAGCACAGCGAGGTAGTCGCTTTGTCGCGGCCGTGCGTACTTCGAACTGTACGTACACCAAAGCTTCAGATAATGCGCTTTTAGAATGCTTTCTGAATAAGAACAGGCTCGAACATACGAAAATACTTTGAAATTCATAACCTGAGATTGGCTACTGGCCCCCTGCGATTCAGGCACGGAAGTAAGGAGGGAAGACCTTCCCTTTAATTTTCTTCGATAATAACCGAAAACTCTTTCTATACCAAATAAGTGAAGATAGAGTCCTGAATAATGTGCATCAAGACGAAACTAACTTAGTCCTTGTGCCCATTTAAATAAATCGCGGCGTCGGTGAAAACAATCATCACAGAAGTATCGCTACTCTTGCAGACATGTGTATTTCTTCTAGGCTATAATTTTAATGTTTAATATTAACGAGAAGTTCAAGCGTTTAGCTGGCGCAGCTACTCTCTGGCGCAAAAAATATATATATATATATAATAAAAATGAAAGTACAAGATGGCACTGAACAAGACAGTAGCCACATGATCGACAATGTCACAAAAAGGCACGCAGAAGTCAGATCACCTAAGTACCCTAAATACAGGGCGTCAGACAGGGTTAAAAAGAAAACACGAAGACATGTCACAGAAAATCACATAAAATTTTGCCCAGACGGTAATATAAAAGCACATTTAAAAACAAGACAAGCACAGTTAGCTTACAATATAGAACAATGCTTCTAGCGTGCGATAATTATTCCAAGCTCTAAAGCATCCTACTGATAAGTGCACATATCCTTTCGAAACAAACTAAGCGAACGCAGGTTCCTATCAAGCCGCTTGTCACGGGAGCCCAGCTACGCGCAACGAATGAGTCCAGCTACAAGCGCGCTTCTGCCATCTCTCGGCAGCGCCATAAAACTGGTAACAGAAGGCCAGAATAAATCTGCGCTCTGGCGAGGTTCGGGATAGCCAGGAACAAGAAATGCGCCAGTCTTTCGCATTGAAACATCGCATTTCTCAGCCCACTTACGACACATCTTCAAATAACGTCTTCAGAGCCCTCAGCGCTCCACTGCGCCAACGTTATCCCTGGGCTAGCACACACACGAAAAAAATAAAAATACAAAAATGAAGAAAAATAATTTCAACGCACATGTTGCAATCAATGTGAAGACAAATGATAGCGAAGCGCTAAATGAAAATGAATGAATGAATGAGCGTTAAATGTTACATCATTCATTTTCGTGTGATGTAATGTTACATTACATCACACGCAATCGCATGCGATTTTATGTCCCACCCAGAACCCAAGTTTGTGTCGCGTAACGTTTATGTTTATGCACTACATCGTTCAATGGCCGGTCATGTGGATGCAGAATGTGAGACGTCTGTACGCAGCAGAGTGTTCAGTCATAGAGGACGAGCGCTCGGTAAACTTCTTGCGGTGAGCCAGTGCAATGCAGCTGGCGGCCCCCCAGGATGCGTTTAGGCAAGGGATTTGCCAACTTCCATAGAAATAACGCCAGCATATATATTAAAAATGCATACGATGATCAAATAAGCGCTTTTTTCGATCCGCGAAACGTTCGAACCTACGTGTACGTTGGCCAGATTATCAAGGGGTTAACGCTGCTTATGTTCGGGCGGTTGCTGTAGCAAAACAAGTTTTCTTTACTGTTACGCTTCCTTCGTACTTGCGCAGTCACCTTCGTAAATTCTGAAGCGTTGTTGGCGGCAAAACTAACAGACAAATACATTTAGAACATTCCGACATCGTTGTTCCTGCCGATGGATGCTGCATTGTGCTGAATAATGCTTTCGCATCAGTTTTTCATAAAGTGTCACCTGTTTGGAACCCTTTGATTGCGGTTCGGAATATCCCACCTATGGATCCGATTGTAACAGATTGGGACGGTGTAACAAATCTAATTAGCGGCTTAAAAATATCTTTATCTGCACGACCCGATGAAATGACGTCGAAAATTCTAAAATGTACTGCCTTGTAGTCATCTATTATTCTCTGTAAAATTTTTACAGATAATAATGCTTAATTCAATACAGTGCTCAATTCTACCCGACGATTGGAAAGATGGCAAGGTGGTTCCTGCTCACAAGTCAGGTACTACACACTCACCCAAGAACTATCGCCCTATCTCATTAACCAGTATTCCTTGCAAAGTTCTAGAACATATCATATATCCACACCTAGTTAATTTCCTAGAAACAAATTCATTTTTTAACCCTTGTCAGCACGGCTTTAAGAAGCACTTTTCATGTGAAACTCAGCTATTATCACTTACCAACGACCTGTTCTTGAATGCTGACCTAGGTTTTGATACTGACTTCATTTTCTTGGACTTTGCCAAGGTATCTGATGCAGTCCTACATTATTTATTGATGCTTAAGGTCAGCAAACTTAACGTTGATTCTAACGTCTTATCTTGGATTAGAGACTTTCTGACTAACAGATCACAGTACGTAACAGCTTATGATTACTCTTCTCCTTCCTCTGCTGTAACATCGGGAGCGCCGCAAGGATCGGTGCTGGGTCCATTGCTTTTCCTCGTCTATATTAACCACCTCCTTGACTGCACTACTTCTTCCTCTATTAAGCTTTTCGCGTGACGACTGTGTACTTTACCATAAAACTACTAATCCAGCTGATGCATGCAAACTGCAAAACGATCTGAATAATGTGTCACTCTGGTGCAGTAAATAGCTATAGCAATGCAACTTAACGTAACCAAATGTAAAGCTACGCAAATGTCCCGCCGTTCAAAATGCATTCACACGCGCCTATAGTTTCTTGAATGAATGAATGAATGAATGAATGAATGAATGAATGAATGAATGAATGAATGAATGAATGAATGAATGAATGCTTTATTTTGACAATACATTGTCTGGGATGTAGGGGCTAACGGTAGATGGAATTGCCTGACAAAGGCCCCCCCTCTTAACAGTAGTCAGCTAACGCCTGTTGACTCCTACAACTATCTCGGCCTTCATATCACAAATAACCTCTCATGGCACACCCACATTGAATACGTCTGTAATAATCCTAACCGCATGCTTGGATACCTGCGTCGTAATTTTGCATCTGCGCCTTCATCCCTTAAAGTAATTCTTTACCTAACACTGGTACGATCAAAGCTCGAATACTCATGCACCATATGGTATTCCGCTCAAACCACTCTAACTCTTGCCCTCGAATCAATCCAAAACCGTACAGCTGGATTAATTTTATCAAATTACTCACGTCATTCCATCGTTACAGCAATGAAAAATACTCTAAACTTACCCCATCTTTCATTCCATAGAAAATGCGCTCGCCTTTCACTATTTCGTAAAATTTTCCACTTCAACCCTGTATACACGCAGCTGTTTTATGTTTCATCTTATTCAGATAATTGCTTTAATGTAGGCGTGTCGTCATGTAGGACAAATCTTTACACTGATTCTTTCATTCTTCGAACAAGCACGGAATGAAACCATGTTCCCACTGCCATCGCCGCCATCACGAACACTTCTAACTTCAAGAACGCCATTCAACATGCCTTTGATAAAATCCAATGTTATTTGCAGAAATTGTTTATGTTTCCTACTACTCCTTTCCTGTAGTGCCTCCGGGCCCTGAAAATAAATAAATAAATAAATAAATAAATAAATAAATAAATCGATTTACGGTAACTGACTAGGACGAACTAAGTCAACAGCAGCCATAGCCGAGTCATGGATCGGAGTAAACAGGCCCTGTGCTATCTAGGTGGTGTTGGCGGAGGGTGTTAGATATGGAGCTGTTTCCTTCGATTACTTCGAGTTCCCCAAACCACTTCGAAACGCAGCACAGCTAATTGAGGAATGCAGAAGCAGGACAGCACATTCCAGAGGAGCGCCCAGGCAAACAAGTTGAAGGCCACAAGACAGGTGCAAACCAAGACGGCGGTAATGCGCCGTGACAGCCAGACGTGCCGGGAAGGCCCAAGCGTACCTCTTCATCGCCTTTGAAGAAGACAATTGCTACCGCTGAGGGGCCGTAGCACCGGGAGCAGGTGAACCCTCGGACAATGGAGCATGAGCGCCCCTTCCCTTCTCCTCCTTTGAAGAAGCGCATTGCACCACTGCGAGGCAAGACCGCAGAGAGCCGCCGGGTGTGACAACGCGATACGGGCGCCAACCATTGGCTGAAAGTGGCGTCATCTGAGCGGACTCTCCGATTGGTCGAACATGACGCGACTTCCAGTGCTCGAAGGGTTTATAAGAAGCCTTCCAGAGAGACCAGAGCATTCCCTGATTCCCTGATTCACCTCTCTCGAACTTCTTGCCGCAGGCCGCAGCGTCCGAGTTGCTGCCGGCCCGTAATGACTGTACAAGTGTTACTTGTCGCTCACCTCCCTGTACATAATGTAGAATAAACCCTCCCAAGTTTTGTCTTTCATCCCGAAGTCCGTCCTTCAACCCCTACAAGGGGAGTGCAAGGACGAGGAACGCGTGTGACGTCATACAAAACGGGCGGCGGAAAGGCGCGGCGCTGCGTAGCGGCGGAACACCTGTGGCTCGGTGCTACTAGTAGCGCATGCGCAGTAGTGACTAGGGAGCAAGAGAGAGAGAGAGAGAAATCTCCGCGGCAAGGCACGCGTTGTGACATCATGTGCCTCCTCGAAGCACCACCACGGCGAAATCACAAGTTCGCGGCCAGTAAAGCTATCGCTATAAAAATTGCTCGATAACGCCGTGGTTAGCGTCCCCTACCCCGAAACACACATTGCTCCAGTAAGATGGGCTCGAATCCAAACGGTGGCGGTGGCGGATAGGTTTTTCTTTAGTTCGCCCTGTGGCAATGGTTGAGCTGGCAAAGACGAAGGGGCTTGACGACGACAGAAATCATCGTTATGTGCCGTCGATGACCACAGAGGTCATCGTCGGTGCAGTGGAACGGAAGGACAACGCATAACAAGTGAAAAGAACTAAAAAAAAAAATTCCCCGACGGTTACAATACCCTCTAATGCGAAATTTAAGCGCTGCTCTTTAGGTGATCTGAATGATCTGAAGCAGCTCAGTGTTGAGAAAGAAAGCGTGAACAGGGGAACCCGTGGCTCTCGCGGTGCCCATACTATAGCGGCGGCGGCGCCGCAGGCGATGTAGCGCATGCGCAGTGGGTCCGAAGCCTATGTCAGTGCTCCGTTTCCATATAAGGTATCGGTGGACGCGCTCGCCGCATGCCTTAGCTGTGCCTAAACTTCGTCCCTGTGGGTTTGAATGGTTTCGTGACTTTGCAAAGTGATCATTTTTACGAATGTACTGCTTCATAAAAAATGTTAAAACATTAAAATTGTCCGACGGCAGGATTCGAACAAAGGACATCCAGTACAGAAGGCCGGTAGTGAAAGAAATTCGGCCCGAACACATGGACTAGCGGAACGACTGCAATTAGCAGTGATTATGCGTGCTTGCCGAGCCTTATCACCTTCGGCATTAAAAAGAAAGAAGCAAAATCGCTTGCACGTTTAGGCCATTTTACGCCCAGATAAAGGGCAATAGACGATGCCACAAGAACATCCGAGTCCCTAAGCGTGAAGATAAGAAAAATCCATGTACTACCCCTCATTCCCAGGCGGCTCTCTTTTTAACGTCGCGTAGAGTTACTATGCATTTCCAGGAGTCGCCGTCCGAAGAGCGCGAACGCGTTGCCGTCGTATTCATTATTCCGCTGCTTTCAATGACATCACGCAATTCACTTCAGCCACCATCTAAATGGCTTTCTCTCCCTATACACAAATGTGGCCGACATAAAGGTAAAAGGCAACGTATTGCCAAAACTTAAGGAGGGCATGACCTGTAATAAGTATGAATTAATAAACACATATAAAGTATGGCGAGTGCAGGCTACGGGAGAGTTGGTGAATGACTTGGTAGAAGAGCGTAGCTGCGTGACCATTGCAGCCATAGTCTATCTGAAGAAGACCTCGATAACTCCTAGCTTTTAATTCATAGTTTGAAATCCACAGCCACAGGCAGCCCACCTCTTGATGTCTCACCGGTGGAGCCTAGGCAGTCTACGCGCCTCAAGTTGTCTCGTGCACTTAGATACGAAAGACATCGATACCCCTAGAAAGTATAGGGCGTGAAATTTCTCTTTAATATGACAAAATCTAGTGCAACTTGAACATACATGCACCGTTTTATAGTATTCGCATCCTCGAAAATAAAAAGCTCAGTTGAAGACGGCAGACTATGTCAATGTATTTAATAAGCTAAATAAGTTAAATTATACAAAATTCCCGGCACCGTACGGCTCACCAGAGAAGGGCGCACATCACGAAGAAACAAACGCTTCAGATGGCTTAATAGCGACACGTCTCGACAGTTTTGCTTCTACCTCCTCGTGTCGATAAGAGATGGCTCACTGATGTCCGCCTAACAGCAAAATAAACGAAGGAAACAAAAAGGAGCCCCATGCGTTGGGAATACTCAGAAAGAGAAAACGGGCGAAACAGAACAGGCAGTCAAAGATAAGCGTGTGCCATAGCCACGCTAAACTGAGCGCCGGTGAGCTCGCGCCACGCATCGGCGACGTCGAGTGCGCGACAATACTTGGCGGCTGCCGAACCAAAGCAGCGCCGAAAGTGGGGACGCGAACGCGCGCGACTACGGCGCTCCTAACTGGCACGGAACACAAACTTTTACGACAGCTGGGGCTCGGCCGGCCCGCGCGGTGCTGCACTGCGCTGGCGCGTCGAGGCTGCGACCCGTAGTGGAACCCTCTTTAAGCGGAAACGGGATCGGCAACTGCTACCCCGTGCTCCGCGCTCGCCATATGCCTTCCTCTCGAGCGGTCATAAGGGGCCCGGGCCGGCTCGGCTTGCACCCAGCAAGCAGAGGCGGTGGATCCAGGGAGCGAGCAAGTGTCCCCGGGCGCAGGAAACAATAACGGCTCCCGTCGTCGTCACCGCCGACAGACTCATCGTTTCGCGAAGCGCGGGGACGGCGAAGGGAGCCAGCCCGAGGGGAGACGACGACATCGTCTCATAAATGTCCGGCCCCGTCTTGTAAGCAGGCAGCTTCTAATGAGCAGATCCTCCTCGGCAGTCGAGGAGGCATCGCGAGGCTCTCTCCTCAGACCGGCCCGCGCTCGTCTCGTCCACTTCCGCGCCATCCCGATTCTCTGCGCGAACGACGCCGGCGTAATCGCTTCCCCGACTTGGTTCCCTGCATTCGCGCGACTCCAAAACCCAGAGCCGGAATGCGCCCGTCGCCACCGCGCGCATCGTAGCTACGCGAGCGACAGAACGGTCTTTCTTCGCCATGCGCGCCTCGGCACCGGCCGCCCCTAGGACGCTCGCGCGAGAGGCTGGCCGGGCGGCCTCTCCTGCGCCAGCCCGTTCGTTCGGGCTGGCGGAATAAATCCCTGGCTAATCGCAGCGGACGAGAGCGCGCGGCCCGTATTTCTTCCGAACTGTTAAACTCTCGCAGCCGGGAAAGAAAAAAAGAAATTGACAAGAAGTAGGGAAAGAGGGCCAAACACGAGGCAAGCTCTGGCGCCGAGCGCATCGATTGGCCATCGGCAGTAAAGTCACCCCACCGGCCGACTCTCCCTCGCTCTCGATCCGCAGCTCTTGGCCCGCTTCCCTTCTTCTTGGCCGTTGCTGTCCCTGCACGCGGCTGGCCGTCTACCCCGCTTTCCCTGTGGCTCTACTTCCCCCGCTCGGGCCCGACAGCACTGAGACCTTACACGACCGCTGCAGCCACGGTCCTCGCCGCCTGGGGAGAAGCCCGGAAACTTGCGCCAACGGCTTCACTCCAATGCGAGCACGCAGTCTCTGGTGAATTGGGCAAACGGCGAGAAATGTAGCTAGGGGACAGGAAAAGCTACAGTGTGACACTGAGGTTGCAACAGGTTGAACAAAAAAAAAAAACAAGAAAGAGAAGAAAGAAAGCGATGTACGTGGTTGGTCGAGCAGACGCATGACGATCTCTCTGATTTGAACTGCTCCCACTTGCTCGCGAGGTGCGAATCGAGGCAGTAGTATCTCACGAACCAACCACGGTGCACGTTACTTACTCACATGGATCCTTAATTCAATCGAAGCGGGCTAGGCAAAGTTTCTCCTTCATTCGTGCTTACGAAATCCGTTTCGTGCAGAGTTCTATACGTGCCATTGGAGGAGTGCCGCGGTGTCCAGAAGGCGAGGGTTCCTGCCGCTTCCTGGGCAGGGGACATTGCGAAAAGGGGGTTAGAGAGTCTCTTCCTCACTGACTCTCTAGTGTCAACAGACTTCCTAGATGCAGAAGAGGCGTGGATCGGTGGTTGACCACTTCACAAGTAGAGGAGAAGAAGAGGCAGGGAGACTGGAGGGCTTGTTAGGAAGCTCTACAGTGGGGTAGAATTTACATCTCTGAAGAGACCGGGAGACCGGAGGAGAGAGAGAGGGGAGTTGGTAGAGGGAATGCAAGACAGTAAGCTCAGCGGACACAAGCTCGCCCGTGGGTTTGCGCGCTCAAATCGGAAACGCTAAGTGCCCAGCCACGAGAAGTTTTCCCCGTCCCCCTTTAGCAGTGAGCGCGGAATCTCCTCCACGCTTTTCCGGTATAGTTTTATTGCGCCAGACGCGGAGATAAAAAAAAAATAATGACGAAAGCAAACACATGAGCGCACTTCGCACGCACGATATCCGCGATTAGGGTTGAGTGGCGTCTAGATTGAGAGCAGCGCGGGTGAGGAGGGCGAGGAAGACGATGGGGACCCAGCGAGAAAGAGCCCCGACGTGGCCAGGAAGACAAGGAAAACCGTTGGCGACCAAGAGGCGGCACCGAGCGGCCTTGTCCGCGTAACGACTCCGGCCGGGGCGCCGAGCCGGAAGGGACGAAACGAGCGGACCGAGGAGTAGGGGAACGCTTCTCGCGTTAATTGCTGACGCGTCTCGAAGGAAACTCGCCGGCTGCCGACTTTATTATATGGGCCTGCCCTACAGCGCGGCGAGCGGGAAAATACTAGCAATAGTTTCTGCGACCGGTCTTATTTAGTAGAGATGTGATAACACTGGTCACTGAGAGAATAAAAAAGAAAGGTGTTGAAGAAAGCGGAGCAGCGTTTGGCAGCAGTTCGTTATGCCATGGCCAAGGCAGTAACTCCTAAGGAGATGAATTTTCTTATCCCCGAGCGGCTCGATTGTGGAAGAAACTACTTCTTTTGACGAAACATTGATAACGCGAATGCTTATGATAAGCACGCCCCGTATTCACAAGATATTTCTTACGCTAGAACTGTTCACAAGAAGTGCCAGCCAATCGCGCTGTAGGATATATTATTAGTGAGAGCAGCCGGTCATAGCCAAAACGGACCAAAATATTTGTGAATTCGGCCCGAAAAGTTGCACTAACCTGCAGGCGATGGCGCATTAAAGCGCTTTAAAGGCTTCAAAGTTGTGTCAAAGGTTAATGATTGAGCTCAGAGATCATCGCGATCGCACCGATTGCCTGCAGAGTAGATTTCCCAAAACTTAAAAAAAGAATGGTAGGCGACCTTAATATTTGACTTGGGTGTCTCTTAGTGGCCCTCGCACCTCGGCGATGGTGTTCGTTAGGTTAACTTCAGGCGAACGCAACGCACGAACCGAACTCGTAAGCAACTCTTTTCCATTAATTAGCCAGTTAAATATCATGGCACCTTCTTGTGTGTGACGTCGTTAGAGACGTCATTACTTCCGCTTTCTAATTCCGGGTGTCCAGGAGTTTCGCCTAAGTCGTGCTCACGTGGCAGGTCTACGGTTATGTGCTTTCGTGTGCCGTAATCAGAGATTTCTAATAAATTCTAATTATTCCAGACACTTGAGTAACTCAACTTGTGACTAAAATTATGCTTTGATGTCATACCTTTAATGAAACCTATGAATTTTGTACCGCACAATTTCTTTCCGAATTCTTTTGAATTTCCTCCCCGATCATCTCGGGAGGTGAAGCGGAAGTGCTGCTCAGAAATAAGAGTGTCACTCGGTGCTCGTGCCACTAAAAAGGGGCGCGTACTTAATTTAAACAACCCCGTCCGCAAGAACCGAAAAACACTAACGCACTGCCGGAGTCGAACAAAACATGCGCGCCGTCTTGGGCATAGTGGTTCAGTACGGGCTGCTTCGGCGGTATTTCAGCTGTCGTAGGCAGTGTGCGCCAAGCAGCATGAACTCCGCGAAAATAAAGTAGCAAAGAAAGGTCATGCAAGTGAACCGGATCGCGGAAACAGAGCACGCACGAATGATCCCCAAAGGAAAATCCTGAGCCGAAATTTAGCGTCTTTATTTTTTTTCCAGCACTCGAATTATACGACTGATCAAAAGAAAAAAAAACGAATGAAAGAAAGAGGGCGAGGGCGGAGAGGGAAATGAGATATCAACGTGCATTGCGCAAATCATACCGGGTCGCCTACTTCAGCATCCTTATCCGCTTTCCTACGAGGTAAGCAAGCCCTGCAGCACATCGATTAAAGGTACGCCGTACCTGCACACATCGATTCCGTCGCAGCACAAGTAATGTCGGAAAACGAGGTGGAAAAACTAACGATAAAAGATAAGCCATCGGTAGGAGCGAAGGGGCGAGTAGACGTAGAAGAGGAAAGGCAGGAACTGCGCGAAGAGAGACGGCGAAAATGTCCCGCGCACACGACGGCGCTCGCGAAGGCACAACCGAGCGGAAAACGAAGGAACTAAAGCGCGGTTCCCTTTCTTCGCCGGCGCATGCATAAGCGCGGGAACAGTGGGCGCGTGCCCTTTTATCTGGCAATAAATACCTACACGACGGGGGGAGGAGGAGGGGCAGGTCTCGGGATGATTAATAGGAGAGAGCCGCGCTCGCGGGGGCCTCTTCTTCTTCTTCCTCCGAGAAGGGAGGCTTTGGAGGCTACCGCGATCCTGTTCTCGACGGGCGGTCGACTACGGTCGCGCAGACGTCGGGCACCCGGAGATGAAAGAAGTCAATTACTGTTCTTCCACATGGCGGCTAAGAAGAAGGAACGGCGCGTAGGAGCAACGATGGCCCGGGGTGGGAGGGGCATGGAAATCGAATGAGCTAAAAATAGATTACAGGCATTCGGGCCGGCCCAATGCTCGGAACATAAGAGAGATACGGAGGAGGACAGGTGGCATATTCAGTGCTCGGCACTTGCGAAAGAAAAGAAATGGCGAACAGATTACGCGACAGCCCGCCCAATGTTTTTCCTTTTTTTTTTCTTTTCTTGCGGTTCGGAGGCCGCTGGTTGTCCGGGGTCGCGGTGTCGTCAAGCACCGGACGAAAGCGCAGAAGAAAAGCGCTCGCACCATCGTCAGCGGCGCAGCGGTGCTGACGCCCTGACCTTCCAAGCCAGAAGGTGCCTGGCAGTCTCTTCTGCACACTTCAAGCATGGTTGCTTTTTACGCTTACAAACCGCTCCTCACTACTCATACAACGACAGCAAGCTGATCAAGTTGGTAGGGATCGATTGGAAGGAAAAAAAGAGGATAATTTATTAGGGAAACGCAGATAGGTAGCATCCTCTTGCCTGCTACTCTGCTCCGAACGGAAGGGAAGAGAAGAAAAAGAGGGGTGATGAGGATACGCATAGTAGGATGTGATTGTAGGAGCGTAAGAAAAAGAGGGGTAACGAGGATGCGCACAGTAGGATGCGATTGTAGGAGCGTACACGCTCGAGTCCAAATGGTCCGCCTTGAATGTAGTCCTGTGTCGTCTAAAAATTCTAAGAGCGCTTTAATCGCTCGCTTCGTCGAAATTTTGTGTGACCATGAACCCGGAAATAGCTTTTCACTTAACCGCATCTTATTAAATGGCGCAAACGAAGAAGTAAATGTCCGCCTTTCACGGTCACATTTAGGACAGGAAACAAGTATGTGCTGCCCTATCTCAGGTACATTAAACGTATCACAATCTACAAAGTCCGCACGTCGAATGCGATACAAATATTCCCCCATAATGGAAACATCCAGTCTAAGCATGAGGAGAACGTTCACAAGGCTGCGTTGGAAGGCACACGGCATCCGAAGGACGACGTGCGAAGCGTACACACCAGGACCCGCATTCACATAAAGCTCTTGCACTGTTAACTGTTCGTAAGAGCAACTTTCAAGCAACCTTGATATTGGGCCCATTATAGACCAACTCTTAGGAGCCCGTTCCTGCAGCCAGCGTCGGCGTTGTCCCTCGTAACCGAGCGAACGAACACTGCGAAGGATGAAAGCGAACGCGGAGCGCAGCGCTCGATGAAAGACAACGATCGCTTGAGAGCGCGAGGAGGAATGTGAAGGAGGAGGGTGCAGCGGCACTATTAGGGGCGAGCTCCACCACTGAAAAAGCTGGCGCCACCGTCGGCATGACGAAGCATGAGGGATCACGTGGACACAGCGGCCGCGTCGGCTGCTTCGGAAGTGCCGAAGCGAGCTGAAAACCAAAGTTTAAAGTCCCACCTGCGCCGCGGTTCTGATTAAGTCGTGAGGGTTTACAACCTTGGGTGTCTGCTTGACAACATTTGAAAGTACTATAATAGGTAGTGGCTGCCTTTGGAGGCGTGCAGCATGGTAGGCTACTGCTCGGTGCCGCAGTGCCGGACGTACGCAACGGAGCCCGATGTCAGCCTTATTCACACGTAGCCGCTGGGCAAGAAGCTGCGTGATGCTTGGCTGGCGAAACTTAGAACCGACAGGCAGCCATCGGGTACAACTCGGGTATGCAGCAAGCACAGACGCGAGGAATATTTCTGTTACGGCACCGGCACTGCGCGATGTTCGGTGAGTAGCAGAAAGCACGCACTGAGACGCTCGCCCACGGCCGGCTGCCCGGCTAATGTCATGAAGGTTTGGTCTATGAACTTGTTGATGCTAGATACTGGCAAGTTCACTTGCACAGAAGGGGAGCGGTAAGACGCACATTAAAGAAAGGCATGTCATATGGTGATGTTTGTGTTTTGAATTAATGCAATGGATTACGAAAAAGAAGCAGAGGGAATTCGCACACTGAGAAGGCCGATAAATATATAGTGCGACGCAGCTTGAGAAATAATATTTATATGTCCAAGAATTTAGAAGAGAAAAGAAGATTGAATCGTCGCGACGGCACATCACATGCCGCCGTAGGCATCGAAGTCTCTATAACGAAATTATTTTTGAGGAGTTCTGATAGCGCGTCCACGCAGCAATGGTTGCTAGTGTAGTGTCAAATTCTGACATGCTACGGCCTAAAAGCTCCCGGCACGGTGCAAAAACGCGCTCGCAGCGAAAGTAAACCATTGTGCCCGGACATGCACACTGACGCGCAGTCACATTTCGCTTCGATTGCAACGTGCCGCACGATTGTCCGCGTCAGCCAACGTATCGCGAAATGAAAACACGTATATAGATGCGCTCAAATTTCGCATTACGCAATATTGTAATCGCCGGTGAACTTTACTTTCAGCGAAGGCAGTCGTAAATGGCATAGAGAACTTACGAACAAGAAGCTTTGTGAATTCCGCAACAGAAAAACGACAACAAGGAAGGTGCTTGTTTTGTCGTTTTCGTTCTTCCCGTGTCCGTGTTGCGCACGACAACACCGTACTATACCGCATGCTGCGCGTGTTGAGCCGAATGATTGACTATAATCTGCAGGCGTTCGAACTCTACGTAAAAGAAATCGCAAATAATTATTGCTCAATTTCATCCCGCCAACCATGCGCACTGGGCTCTGGAGGGCGCCATATTTCTTCGTTTCGTATTACGCGGAAGCTTCAGTTCAACTACAATGCTGCGTATTCAAATACATGCAATATTGCACAACTCATTATTTCAAATAAACCTCGGAAAGCAACCAAAACGTATCCGCCGACATGCACCCTCCGCTGCATGTGTCGAACCCACCATCAAATGCATAGCAGCGCAACGCTATTCGCGTAGTGCACCGCCTATAGAGGCGCACTACTTCGGTTTTTGAGAGACGGGATTGGACAAGCGGCTGTGAGAGTGATGTCGCGTACCATGCCAGATTGATGGACTCCAACGGACGATGTGTGCTGTGCTATGTGCTCTCTCTCCCTCTCCCCCTTCCCCATCTTTTCTCCTCCATCCCTCTCCCATGTGTAGGGTAGCAAACCGGTTAAGCTAAACTGGTTAACCTCCCTACCTTTCCTTCTCCACTTTTTCCTTCCTTCCTATAGAGGCGCCACTGAAAGCCACCTAGCGGACGCTTCCAACAGTACACGCGGGAGCAGTAGCAGACGACAACGCTTTGCAGCAAGGATGGCTGAAGTTCGCGGCTGCGATTTCTCCTTTGTTCGGGTGCCAGATTGCTTCTAATACGGTGACAGCTGCAGGGAAGACGCTGGCCTCTGTGAGAGCGGGCATGAAAACGATGTTACTAGTGTTTGTGACGACCCGGTCCACATTCGTGCCAGGTGCGTCCCGCGGACAAACGCAATGAACCCCATTTACACGAAGTGGAGCTCATGTTAACTAGCCGCTAGGAGTTAAGTAAAGCGATGTCTCTTTGGTGCCCGTTCCTGCGTTTCGCGTCGCCGTTGAACCTCGCCGTCGGCCTCGCCGCAACGAAGGTCCCGCGCTGCCCTAGCTGCGAGCGCTCCTGCTGCCATCTCTCGCGCGCGGCGCGAGTCTTGCTCTCCCCTTGTCATCGAAAGCCGGATCGCGAGTTCTCGCCTACAGGGTGTCCACCAAGTTACACCAAGAAACAACACCAAGAAAACACCAAGAAACAAACAAATCACTCGGCGTGGTAAGTCTGCTCAGACAGCATCGAGATCGAGAAGAGGCCGGCGGTGCGCTTGGGGTTACGGGTTGAATTAAGGGATCGCGGCTTCGTTCACGTAGCAGCAGTATGCTTCCATTCACCACTCCACACTTTTCCTTCAGTCGAAACTGCGGAATCAGCAGCAGACACATTACAAAGCATTTATTTAGAGGCACAGATACAAAGCAGCTTTGTATAGCTTGTGCAAGTATTGATGCCAGCAGCTTCTTACAGCGTCGCGTTTTGTCGTCTTCTTTATGTACGATTTTTGTGCATTATTATTATTATTATTATTGATTATAGCGCTCACTTCACACCTATTACTTCAAATAAATTGAATCCATAAAAACTTTTCATTCCGTGTCTTTGTACTTATGGTTTTTATGGCGCAGCAATGATGAATGTAACGCACTCAATTAGCTTCATAACTGCGTATGAACAATTTTATTGGGGACACATGTACTTATTCCAATCTAGATTAGGCTTAAACGAATAATTTCGCTTTCGACACACTACTAACCACACTTCACCAATTTGCAAGAACTCAAATAAGTTTAGAAATGCGATATAAAACATTCGTACAGCTATTTACAAAGAAACAGCTGCCTTATTGCGGAGTTTCAGCTTTTCTCTTCCTTGCCTTAGCATTGGCATCCAACATTTTGTCATTCAGCTTGCAGCAGTAGTCCTTCAATAAAATATTCGGGCTACTCCACAAAAGGTGCCTTAATACAAATTGACATTTGTGTCAATCCTCGCAGGCGTCGAACTCTGAGGAATCATCACTGACGAGCAGTTCAAGGCTGAGGTGAGTGACTAAACGACGTTCGTTCGGCAGATTAATAAATTCCCCATTCGCTTATAGTTGCTTACTAACCACGTAGTTGTGTGCGACAGCGTTGACTGCAAATATAGCCGGATAGAGAAGTCCTCCGCTGTCAAGTTGTTTCACGAGGTCGTACTGTGAAACAACTAATTTTAACATTGCTGATTTACAGGCACTTTCTGTAATTCAGCAATTAACCTTCCCGTATTTTTCAAAAGTAACTATTTAATGAAATTCAGAACATCTTACCCTGGAGTGCGGTGATACAATGAAGTCTGCACGTGGTATCGTCCTAATCAAGCACTCTAGGCTTCATCTTGCGGAAACTTGAAGACGTGATTTTTCTGCCCCGATACGTAATTACTCCGGCAATCGGGCACGCAGGCACTTATTAGGCATATCTTGGCATGGTATTCCATATTCCGGGGCAATGAAGACTCGCGGTACACACAATCGCAATCACAGCACAAATGTAGAAACTACATGCGCTGGTCACGTCCAGAAAAAAAAAAATGTGCGTTCAGAAGCATGCAACAGCATGCCGAGCATGCCGGGATAATTTTACCCCGAAGCTCTTCAAGGAGCGGCAGGGCTCCCGGAACTAATCGAATTGCTGTCGTCATCGTCGCCCCCTCGGTCTTCTCCGATTGGCCGGGGTTAACCATTGTATATCTTCCGTGCTTCATTTTCAGCACATGTTCCCCGCTAGTGGCTTCGCAGCGCGCTGCACGGAACTTCTATGTAGGCCTCTTCTGCGTGACGTAGTTCGGGAAGGGGGGGGGGGGGCAGCTAGAAGGCCTTAAGTTCTCTACAGGATGTTGGTTGAACGCGCGGAAAAGGTGGCCCTGCTTTGCCGCGCGTTCCACGCACTCCCCATGCCCGTTTCATTTTCCGTACAATTGTATGACCGCGTGCAATTACCGGCGAGCAATTCTTTTCTCCTTCCCCTCCAGGCGCCTTCCTCCTACGGCGCTCGGTTCTCTCGCGGCGACACACATAATCTTGCCGATTTCACAGACGGAAGATGCATCTTTGAGCATCAAAATATTAAAAAATCTCAGTGCCCTTCTACTCTGTGAAGAAGGATAACCAGCGAAGCTGTGTATGGGGCCTCTTAATGCCGAACTGCACCTCCGCCGCGGATCGGCCCGGCATTGCAATATCTTCGGGATCGGCCCACGTATGGGGAGTGCTTAACGCCTGCTGCACCCCTTCCGCGGATCGGGCCCGCATTGCACCAGCTTCGGGCCCACGTATGGGGAGCGCTTAACGCCTGCTTCACGTACGCTGTGGGTCGGGCCGGAATTGCACTATCTCCGGCATCGCCCCACGTATGGGGAGTGCTTAACGCCTGCTTCACCTCCACCGCGGGTCGGCCTGGCATCGCACAATCTTCGGGATCAGTCCACGCAGGGAATGTTTTTTTTTTTCCTAAGACAATTTCCTTGGACGGTAGAGGTATACAGCTTCGCTGTAGAAGAGTTGGTAATTTCGCATGACAGGCGAAGCACTAAAAGCAATACCTAGGTTTAGGATTGCGCTTGAACTCCTTGCACAGTGCTAATTTTAACTACTTGCGGATGCGGCATGCTGACGGAATGCAGCAGGCAAGGCAACTTCTTCTGGGCAGAAGCGACAGCGCCCTGGTAGCTATAAGGCGTGTGAAAACACCAGCGTCACGTTGCAGGCGGCGCACGTCGACGCTGTACGATATGAAAATGGATAAGAGCGACTAGAAACCGATGACGTTAGTCAGAGACTATATAACTATGTGATCCGTAAGTAGCCCTGGTAGCGGGGGAACGTTAGTATTTTTGGTGGTGTAGGATAAAAGGCACACACGGCGAATCAGCTGTTTTACGACTGTTCTTTGCCCTCTGCAATTGCCTAAGTTCTCACGCATAAATCATTCAAGACCATAAAACCTGGTCAGAGCAACTTCAGTGTTTGAATAACATATAACCTAACATATCGTACAATCCGTATGGACCGCCACACCAGTGCGACGGCGAAAACTCGCCAGGAGTGTCCACATGATTGCTATCGCAATAGAAAAAGGCTATATTCTCCTGATCGCCAGCCTGTCCATATGATATTTTCGACGAAGGCCGTCATGACCGCGTCGTGAGGCAAGGGTGCGGCTTTCCAGCTCTGGATCATAGCCCGTAAAGATGGCTTGCCCACACGAACTTTTCACTTGCTGAAAAGCACCCTTTGAAGGCGCGGAACAGTAATGCGCTCCGAGATTTGCCCCTCTTGGATCAAGATGCCATCCATGCAACTCATCTAAACTACGTGGCGCGTCATTACACAAAAATCGTTTCGACGGCAAACACACATTACGTGGTTCCTAATATTTGTCAATATGAACAGAAATATGGATACGAAAGCACACACTCCGCTACCGTGCACCAGTACCGGATCTCATGTTGACTTTACAGATTAAAAAGCGCGCATCATTCCTCAAACAACCGCGGTGATTCCTGGGAGTGCTTCCGCGATTTCGATACATCCTTCGAAAGTCGACGGAAAACCCACCAGGTCACGGGACAGCGGTCATGAAAAGAACGAAACAAACTACCGTGCGAGCAGCAAATAGAGCGAATCATCAATTCCTGGGCAGCAGGGCACCGTAACTGAGCTACGCGCAGTCAGGTTGTGCCGACGCCAAGCAATGCACGCTGAGAGCACGAAAAAACAAACAATGGAGGAGTGAAGTTGGAGGGCCGATAATTTATGTTAAATAATCCGTCTTCGACCACGCGCTCTTCTTCTTTGTTGCTGGCAGGGAAGGCCGTTTCAGAGCGTGGGGGGAGGGGGCTGGATTGTAGCGGACGAACAGGGCAAAAAGAAACCACGGGAGAGGGAAAAAAACGAACAAAAGAAAGAAGAGGTCTAGTGCGAGAATCGAAAGACAAGTCGGCTGGCGGGAGAGGCAGGCGTTCGTTTATGCAAAACCATAAGGCAGTCAAAAACGCATTACTCCCGGGAGTCGAGACCCGGCCGCGAGAACGAACCAGACGGCGATTTGATTTGCAACACCAGCGTGCCGGCGCGTGTGCTGGGACAGAAAGAGAGAGAGAGAGAGAGAGTGTGTGTGCGAAATAACGGGCAGTAGGGGGGGGGGAGGTAAAAGAGGTAAGACAAATAAATGTGGTCAAGCGAAGAAGGAAAGAAAAACGTAGCAGGCTAGAAGTTGAGTGCACGGCCGAGCATGCGCGACGAGTCAATACAGGAAGGAAGAACGCAAGGAAGACGAGGAACGCGAGAAAAGAAATCTCAAGAGAACGAGGTGGTAGAAGAAGGAACTTCCCGACATGGAACGAGTCGAGAAACAGTCGGAACGGCAAACAGGCCGGAAAGAGGACCGTAAAAGAAGCCGGGCCAAAACTACGGATTCTACGGGGCAAACGAAGAGAACGAGAAAGGAAAAAAATAAACGCATGGATGCATATTAGTGGACAATGTAGCTTCAAGGCTATAGCGTTCAGGAACGAACGAGCGTGAGATACAGAAGGAAACACAACAAGCCGGACTCCGCCTCACGTTCCCATAGGATGCACTTCGATTATTCCTCGGCCGCTTGCGTGCGTATCACGTTAGTGTATATATATATATATATATATATATATATATATATATATATATATATATATATATATATATATATATATATATATTCTCTTTTCTCTATGCTTCCGATATTCAAGCGGAGCGCCTCGCGTGACGACCGGAGTGTTTTAAGGAAGGGCGGCATTGCGCTTGTCTGGCTTGCACCCGAAGTCCAATTCGAAACAGATGGGTTCTCGCAGGCAGAGGCCCGGACGTTTTGGTGATATGTAAAACAGCTACGGCTATGCGAAAAATAAGGAACACGGAGAGGAAGAAAACAAGGCAACGACGAAGAAAGAAATATAACAATGCGATGCCGTAACTTTTTTTTTTTCAAAAGAAAATGTACGTAGTCTTGGCTAGCGAAAAAAATTAAATATACGACAGGACTAGGGCAACATAAGAAAATATATATATAATACCGTTATTCGTTATTCAAAACAAAAGCACAAAAAAAACTTGAAACATTTTGTTCTTCTGTGGCTGCTTGCTGTCCTATTATTTTTACACCGTTGGTCTTCATGCGTGTAACTCTTGAACAGACCAATAAGAAACGCTTGCAGCACCCTTAGAGAAAGGTATGTTTTAATAATAAACTAAACCACGTTCGAGCAAGCTTCATCTCACACGGGAGCAATGGCGCTAAATCCAGAACCGTCACACAACTTGTTGTTGCCTTTGCTACACTGAAACTCGACATTGTGTCCTTTCACGACCACGCGGTCGTGCGCTTCTCGTATCTTCAACACGAGTTGTATGCAGAACCCGCGACGAATAACTGCCAAAATACAATGTGTGGCTGCCTTTCAGGGGCAGAGTGTTGCCCAGCGATTAGTCGGTTGTTACCCGCCGTGGTTGCTCAGTGGCTATGGTGTTGGGCTGCTGAGCACGAGGTCGTGGGATCGAATCCCGGCCACGGCGGCCGCATTTCGATGGGGGCGAAATGCGAAAACACCCGTGTGCTTAGATTTAGGTGCACGTTAAAGAACCCCAGGTGGTCAAAATTTCCGAAGCCCTCCACTACGGCGTGCCTCATAATCAGAAAGTGGTTTTGGCACGTAAAACCCAAAATATTATTTATTATTATTAGTCGGTTGTTGGTTAATATAATCGACGGCGTCTCGGAGTGCAACGGCCTCGCCGGCGAAGCAACTGGCAAAACACGCCAAGCAACACATTTTTTAAAACGTAGTACGTGGCTACAGGCTACTGCTGCTGTCTTACCGAATAGCTCAGGAGAGAAAAAAGAGATATAAAGAATTACGTGCCCCATGGCGGGATCGAAACGCCGCTTCCCAGCACAGCAGCCCAATCCTGCAACCGTTAGACTGCAGTCGTACGTACACTTCGGTCGTGTCAACGCCAGCTATCCTTTTGAGGCGATCGCCACGTGTGTCGCATTGCAACATAGGCAGCTCAGCACCTGAGCAAGAGAGCGCACGGCATTACAGAAGTGGCGCGCCCCCTGACTTGACTCGCCATGAGTTGGATTCGCGCGACGCTTCTGCGCAACTGCGAGCGCCTGTTAGCGGGTTCTTCCCCGAAGTGAAGAAACAATGCTTCGTGCTGTATAGCGCCGAATGGAATGCCTGTGGCGGCGAAGAAATTGAAGAACATTTAGTGCACGGCTGCCCGTTCTTTGAAAACGGAAGGCTCGCCCAGTGCACCGCTCTGGCCCAGCTGGACGCAAGGCCTTTCTTGACGCACACGATCTTGGGAAGCAAGAACGTCAAAAGCTTGAGCGCTTGATAGATTGTTATAGGTGCAAAAAAGCCGCCATTACACAAAGTAACCAGGAAAGCAAGGCCATGGGACAAAGCTCGATTGAGAACTGAATTTTTACTCCCGGAAAACAAAATAGATAACCTCTGACAGTCCTCCTCCTTCGCGATGGTTTTCGCGTGTACGGTGAAGGAAGGTCGGAGGTTATTCATTTGTTTATGCCCAAATGAAATGTGTTGTTAGTCCGGCTTTGTCCCTTCGTCTTGCATAACTGCGTATGCGGCGTTTTCGCTGGTCTTTCACCTTCACGATCTTGCGGCCATGGTCCCGCATATCACAACTGCGGAAGGACACAGAGGCGCTGCTGCGATTTAGAAAGCCAGTCGGACTGAGCGACAGTCTCTGATACAGCGCCGAGAAATTTTAGTACGTCGCCGACATCCACACTCGACTCTCTCTCCTTCTCCTAATCTTTCCCTCCCTTTTCCTCTTCGTTCCTTGCAGGATGGCCCACCGGGCTCAGTCCTGGGTAGCCTCCCTGTCTGTCATTTACCCGTCTCGCTCTCTCTTTCTTCTGTGTTACATTGCTTCTATACAGATGCTAAAACCACGCAGCACGATGTTGCGTGAGGCATAACATTACAGTAGAAGGTTCTGGAAGGCTAGTTGGTTCATAGCTTTACACGTTTCCTGTAATTGCGCGACAGAAACGAAGACCCAAGAAAGAAACACACACCAGACCACGAGCGCAAACTCTTACCTAGTCAGAGTAGAGTCTTAGGTATTTCCAGCATTCAGACTTTAGTATCCTGGCTATTTTTCGGACGTGGCCCGATGACGGAACCAGAATCCTGAATAGCGCTTGAACTTGTGGAGGGACTATCCTGCGCTTCAGGCAAAAAGCCAGGATGCGGGACTGGCAAGTGGACACTGCGATGAAATTACCACATGAGTGATGCTTCCTGAAACAGCAATTCATCATGTACGCAGCGTTTGCGAGGTTTATGTGTTAGGAGGAGTCACAGCGTCACCGTAAACCCAAAACCGCGTCATTTGGTGGATGAGTTTGCTGGCTAGCAGAGACACAAAGTGTTAATAGTTACTGAGCGGCACGAACTGGCGTTCAAGCCAAGAGAAATCTTGAGCGTTGCTTCTGCAAATATTCGTCAGGTTTCATGACTGTAGTCAGAAGACCATGCCAAGGGCTGTGTGGTATTCCGGCTGCTTAGCGCAGTCATTCACCCCAGATTGCCGGGTTTTCGTGACTCCTTGCTATTGTAGGAGCGCAACTTACTATTGCAGCTTAACTTAACGCAAACCTTCAGTATCCCATTATTACGAAATTTTTATTGGTTTAGCATTCTTATGCAGAAGTCCTTAATGCGGGGACTCTTCATACAAGCGAAAAGGCATCAGACAAAATTGAAAAGCTGACAATGTAATATGGCCATATAAAATCAGTTTGTCGCCACAAATAACGCCGCAACGCAAATTTTGATTTACGGTGCTATGTTAATTTTTGTGTGTGTGTGTCTGTATGGTTGTTTCCTCTATCATCCAGTAGCGACATCCGCGGAAAATGTAGTACATATCAAGATTGCCGCTAGACACCGGAAGCAAACGAGGCTGACTCGCTAACATGACATCAGAAAAATATTTAAAAAATTAATAAAAAGCGATAAGAAATGCACAACACGAACACGCTTCGCGTATAAGCGTCTCTTAGCAAGCGGCAACTACACAAGATAGAACACGTGTATATTGCTCTAGAGGAAGGAAACGACGTGCGTTAGTGTACGTTTTGTGCGGTCTGATTTCATGAAAGAAAGAAAGAAAGAAAGAAAGAAAGAAAGAAAGAAAGATGGAAAGAAAGAAAGAAAGAAAGAAAGAAAGAAAGAAAGAAAGAAAGAAAGAAAGAAAGAAAGAAAGAAAGAAAGAAAGAAAAAGAGGCCCCATTACTTTCTCACCCCCTGAATTCGTTCCGAACTGGAAAACAGGCTCACGGGAAGCGAATGCCGATCGAGCGAGACGGGAAGTCCCGATTCTGACGTTTCGTTTGAAATGCAAAATCAGCGCGCTCGCTTGCTCCGTCTCCGCGAATTTTCGATCGCCGCGTTACAGAGTGTATGAAAGTGCTTGTTTTGTTTCCTCTCTCTCTCTTTCTGTCTCTCTCTTTCTTATTTCCTGCGCGTCAGCTTCGGGAAGTGGATGGCGGAACGTTGGATAGTCTAAACAGAAACATTCGGACAGCGAGTCAAATAATAAGACCGAGAGAAAACCGATCGTTAATCTCCCGCGTCCCCAGTGTTTCCTTTTTTTTTTTTCGGGAAAGGAGAACTAGTATGAAAGAAAGAATATGTACACATAATTTCACTTGTGACGAAAAAAAAGAAAGAAAAAAAGACAACTTCAACCTCCGACCAACAGAAAATTTTAGGTACTGTTTTGTTTCTGATTTGATCAATTTACCTAAAGGATCTTCGGAGGCCAGATTTCAAACGACCGTTTCCGTTATAGCGATGTATCTCATGAAGGAGACGTTCCCCGCACAATGTGATTTCTGAGAGCACAGCAATTTCGTTTTTCAATTCGTCGAGTTTTCATACTGATTATATATATATATATATATATATATATATATATATATATATATATATATATATATATATATATATATATATATATATATATATAATCAGCCTTGTTTATGTTCACTGGAGGACGAAGGCCACTCCCTGAGCTCTCCAATTACCCCTGTCCTGCGCCAACCGATTCCAACTAGGCCCCTCAAATTTCCTAATTTCGTCATCCCCCAAGTCTTCTTCAGTCCTCGACTGCGCTTCCCTCCTCTTAGTACCCATTCTGTAACCCTAATTGTCCAACGGTTATCTAACTTGCGCATTACATGACATGCCCACCTCCATTTCTTTTTCTTAATGTCGGTTAGAATAACGGCTATACCCGTTGCTCTCTTATCTAAACAGCTCTCTTTCTGTCTCTTAACATTATGCCTACAATTCTTCGTTCTATCGCTCTTTGCGCAGTCCTTAACTTGTTGTCAAGCTTCCTTGTAAGTCTCCAAGTTCCTGCCCCATAAGTCAGCACCGGTAAAATGCACTGATTGAACACCTTTCTTTTCAATAATAATGGTAAGCTTCCAGTCAGGATCTGACAATGTCTGCCGCATGCGCTCCAACTCGTTTTTATTCTTCTGTGAATTTCCTTCTCATGATCAGGGTTCCCTGTGACTAATTAACCCAGGTAAACGTACTCCTTCACAGACACTACAGGCTGACTGGCGATCCTGAACTCTTGTTCCCTTGCTCGGCTATTGATCATTATCTTTGTCTTCTGCATATTAATTTTCAACGCCACCCTTACACTCCCTAGGTTAAGGTCCTCAATCATTTGTTGTAACCCATCTGTAGTGTTGCTGAATAGAATAATGTCATCAGCGAACGGAAGGTTGCTGAGATACTCGCCATCGTTCCTTACTCCTAAGCTTTCCAAATTTAATGCCTGAATACTTCGTCCAAGCATGCCGTGAATAACATCGGATAGACTGTGTCTCCTTGTCTGACACCTTTCTTTATACGTTTCTTCGTACTTTACTTGCGTAGAATCAAGGTAGCTGTGGAATCTCTGTAGATACTTTATAAGATATTTATGTAAGCGGTCTGTACTCCTTGATTACATAATGCCTCTATGACTGCTGGAATCTCTACTGAATCAAATGCCTTTTCGTAATCTATGAAAGAGATATGGAGAGGCTGGTTGTACTCTGCGGATTTCTGGATAACCTGATAATTGACATGGATGTCATCCATTATATACTATCCTTTCCTGAAGCCAGCCGGCTCCCTTGGTTGACTAAACTCCAATGTTGCCCTTATTCTATTGGAGGTTATTTTGGTAAATATTTTATATAATACTGGCAGTAAACTAATGGGCGTAGAGTTTTTCAATTCTTTAACGTCGCCCTATTTGTGGATTAGTATAATGTTTGCATTCTTCCAGTTTTCGGGGCCCCTTTCAGTCGATAGACATTTCTTATAGAGAGCTGCCAGTTTTCCTAGCATTATGTCTCCTCCATCTTTGATTAAATCGACTGTTATTCCATCTTATCCTTCCGCTTTTCCCCGTTTCAGGCCTTTCTAACCTCATCTCTAGTTATGGGAGGAGTTTCTGTATACTGTTCATTATTGTTTCGAATAGAGAACTCTTGAGTCCTCTGGGTACTGTACAGGTTAGTATAGGATCCTTCCGCTGCTTTTACTATATCATCGAGATCGCTGATAACATTACCTTGCTTATCGTTCAGTGCATGCATCTTGGTTTTTCCTATGCCAAGTTTCCTTCTCACTGATTTAAGGCTGCGTCCATTTGTTACTGCTTTTTCAGTATTTCTTGCGTTATAATTTCGAATATCCCTTATTTTCGCCTTGCTAATCACTTTTGACAGTTCCGGGAATCTTATCTTATCTTTTGAGTTGGACACTTTCATTCTTTGTCATTTCTTTATTAGGTCCTTTGTTACTTGGGAGAACTTGCCCATACTGGTTGCCTTGGTGCCTTGGCCCCCGCTTCAATTGCTGCCTCTGAAGCTAGCCTGGTTACGGTTTCGTTCTTTGTTATCTCCATCTCTCTGTTGTAGGGCTGCATATTTCTTTGCAAGTACCACCCTAAATTTGTCTGCTTTTACCCTTACTCTCTCTAGGTTGGTCGTTGTTTTCATGACCAATTTTACTCCTCTCTTCAAATTGAGGTGAATCCTTGCCCTCACTAAACTACGATCACTGCACTTTCCCCTACCTAACACATCCACATCCTGCACTATGCTGGGATCGAGAGAAAGTATGAAATCAATTTCATTTCTTGTTTCAACACTAGGGCTTTTCCAGGTCCACTTTCTGTTGCTACGTTTCCTGAAAAAGGTGTTCATTATTGTCAGATTATTCCTTTCTGCGCATTCTACCAGCATCTCTCCTGTGGCGTTTCTAGAATCGACATCGTAGTTGCCGATTGCCTGTTCACCCACCTGCTTTTTCCCCACTTTGCACTGAAGTCACCAATTACTGCTATATACCAAGTTTGCACTTTTTTCATTGCTAATTCAGCATCTTAATAAAACTGATCTACTTCATCATCATCGTGACTGGATGTTGGAGCGTAAGCTTGTACTAACTTTAATGTATACCTCTTATAAAGTTTGATTACGACTACTGCTACCCTCTCATTAATGCTGTAGAATTCGTCAATGTTGCCCGCTATGTCCTTATGGATTAAGAATCTTACCCCGTATCTTCTTATCTGGGAGGCCTCTGTAGCAGAGGACATGGCCGTTAGTCAGCACTGTATAAGTCCCACTAGCTCTTCTAATCTCACTAAGGCCAATGATATCCCAAACAATGTCCGAGAGTTCCTCAAAGAGTCCTGCTAAGCTAGCCTCTCTCGACAGAGTCCGGGTGTTAAAGGTTATACATTGATACTTATTTTTGATATTGATTCTTGAGTACCGAATAAGGCAGCACTCAAGTATGCACTAGGAGGTTGGGAACGTTACGGATGCGGGACTCATTTACATGTCTTCCATCTGGTGCTATGCCATTTGGCACTGCATTGCAATAGCTACGTCAAACCAGAACCAAGGATTTCGGTATCCCTTCGCGCAGAAACGAACAGCCAACTCGTATGCGCATAATTCGGAGATGATCTCACATCGAGCTATTTTTGTCGCTAGTGCAAAATGTCGCCCTATGCCGAGCCCAAAAAACTACAGAGCACGAACCTGGGAGTAACAGATAGAAGCGCTGTGTACCCTCTTTAGGACGATGATCACGCGCGTTTAAAAGATGGCATGTGCACACAATGAGGGACTGGTTGAAAAATCGGATACACGTATGCAGAGTTATTCGGGAAAACTAACCTCAAATGGTATAACTGCGAATAAAAGAGTACTGTGTAACTAAGAAGTGAGACCAGGTGAATCGATGATTATATTATAAAGAAATAAACTTCTTCCACCTAATCCACCCTCCTCTTGTTTGCGCACCAAATTCTGTGCGCTGATATCGCATCTATTGAAAGCGTTGTCGGTCGCAATATGCCCACCTCTGTCCTCGCGGCACGCTGCATTCTTATTACAGGAGAACTCGCATACTTGACTCGTCAACGTCTGTGTTAGATGAAAATCGGAACCATATAAACAGTAGACAACAATACGATCAAGCGGCAGACCGCCCTAAATAATTTACTGCAATGCTTACTGGTACGAACGAGTTTATATTTCGCCACACAAGCGACTGATGCGTCATGACGTCATGATACACTGGATGCAGGAGCACACCCTCGGAAACCGCTGATCGCCGCTAAATATGAAAGCAAGAAAGAAACAAAGAAAAAAAAGGTCAAACGCCAGAACTCAGCGCCACTAATTTTCTGAGTATGCGACAGCACATTTTGAAAATTCGGGTCAGTGTTGCCGTGTTATCCGGATCAGTGCTGCCATCTGACACGCAGTGGCAGGCGCTCAGTCTCGATATTGCCTGGATTTGGCCTTCAATTTTGATTACGAATATCTCAAATTACGTGGGACATATTGTGTTTCTGAAAAAAAAAAACGGGTAAGTCATAAATTTCGGCATAGCTCGCCCTGTTCGTGAAGGCTCACATGGTGCTAAAATATCACAGCAGTCTTTACACCAAAAAGAAAAAAAAGGAAAAAAATCAGACTTGTGTGACCTTTCAGAACTCAATTTCCAGCGAAGCTGTTTCCTTCCAGCAGTTGAAATAAACACTTCGGTTGCCTGTAGTTAAATCAAACACTTTAAAACGTTCCCAATAGTGACAGGGTCGTTTGAAACTTTGCCAGAATAGAACGTTTACAGGCATTTGGCAAAGAATGGTTGGAATTGCAGTAATTCATCCACAGGCATTCTTACACTGCGAGAACACTGGCCACATTATTCACCATTTTCACAAGATGTGATTTTTAGGAGTTCACAGTTCTTCGAAGCCAGCATGATACATTCAACGTTGTTCTTAAAACACAGTTATAACGCTCCGGATAGCCTGCTTATGTAATTTACTCCCGTAAAACACTCACAACGGTCCGTAGCGCTTGAATGCGCAATTTATTTAAAAAGCCGCAATACACCCACGCACTTTGAACTTTGTCTACACATTACCCATTACGTGGTCCTCACTTTCACCAAATAGAAACAAGGTGCCTCCTTTAGTTCACCGAGAATAGCGGGCGAACGTCTTATCACGTATAGAAATACCTTAACAGCGAGGGTTCAGCTTTTGTAAAGGTCTTAATGATTTCAAAGTTTCAGGACACCCTTTGCTTAAGTTTCTGCTCATTTGTGTTAAATATGAAGACTGTTTAACGCAGAGTTCCTAAATTGCAGAACATATTTTACTTAATCTTCCCTCCATTTCTGTTAACTATGGAGATTGTGTAACGCAGAGTTGATCTTTCCGGGCATTAGGAACCGTAGCTAATAAGGGCAGGATGACATTTGGTAACACATCTTTTAGAGCTGTTTTGCGTGAATACTATTTAAAGCAGGCGGACTAATATTGTCCGCCTATATTATTGCTAAGTTTTACCTTGGTGGTATTTGTAGTTACGCAACGGTTACTTGCAAAATTTTCCGACGCTCGTAAATGTTACTGAAATCTGCTCTGGAACGCTTGATTAGGCAATTTATTGCAGAGAACGTAATCAAGCGAAACACCATGAATTTTGTGAACACGATACCCATGGTGTGCCCCATATTTTCACTAAATTTTAAATTTGTGTTAATTTTAACATCGCGTTCACTTCAAACACTGGGAAACATAGCGTAAGAAGTTCACATAACACTTTCAAGCACATGTTTAAGGATTTTCTTCATAAAAGCTTGTTTCGTCCACGGGCATTTCAGTTCGCACAATACTGAGGCGCAAAGCGTTTCCTACATATTTGATAAATCTGATCTTGGTGGCGTTCGTAGTTGCGTCTGGGCAGCGCACTAAATTTGGCGTCGCTCGTAAAATATTCTCATCACGCTGGAGAGCACTTGCAAAAGAAATTTTTCAAAAAGCCGAAATAAACCCACCAACTTTGACTGCTGCCTACACATTACCCATTACCCATTACATCGGGCGAACATCGTATTACGCATGCAAATACCGAAAAAAACTAGCATTAAGGAATTATTCGTAACGCGCCAAATTAAGCCAGTAACGTTAAAACTTAGGGGCAGATTGCAGATAACGTCCCTCTGACTTGTGTTAAATACGAGAATTATGTGACGAAGAGTTCTTTCCGGGAATCGGCAAACTGCAGCTTAAGAACAGCGTGACAGTTGGAAACAGTTATTTCTGAAATTTATATCAAAAGCTGCATGCGATCCACACGCCTTGAACTGCGCAATGAGGTTTTTCATAGTTGTCTGCCCACGTTTGCTGAGTTTGATCATGGTGGCGTATGCAGCTATGTAATGGCCGTGAGCTAAATTTTGAGCCGCGCCTAAAATCCAGTCATGAATTTTCCGAGCACCTCCCTAAGTGATTTACTGGGAATTCTATAATCGCCCCTAATATTTCCAACTTAGCGCAGAATTTAGCCTTATCCTGTCCTTTACATTAACGAAATATAAACAAGATCGCTATAGTGGAGCACAACTTAAGAAAAAAAGTGAAGCTCCACCGAGACGACCGAAGCGGAACCGCCGATTGCCTCCACGACTAAACTAGTCCGGCTCAAAAAACCGTGCTTTTAAAACGCATACTTTTCGGTATAAATACTTTTGTAATTGATGACTGGTTAGGTAGAGCTTTCGTGATTGGAATGCTATATAGCGCATGCCAGATCGCGAGAGGTAAATAACCCCGTACCTTCTATAACGCTGCCCGTCGTCTGCTTTTTAGCCTCTTTGCAACGGACAAAAGTAGAAAGAGCAGCTCTGCATGGCTTTTGCGCTGGTTTACATGTACACGGCGCATTTCCTACTCGTTTTCCGAGCTTAAAATGAATCAGTTGCTATTTAAAAAGTTCTAAAAAATGCATTATCGAAACCATTACAAACCTGGGGTCAGAAGACGCTCGAAGAAAGAAAGGTGAAAAAATGCCTCATTCATTGTTTTAAATAAATATTCTTGGTTATGAATAGCATAAGATTTATATTTTTTTTTTTGGTTTTGTGTTCTCACAAATTATTTTCAAGGATGCGATAGGTTTCTTTCTCTTCCTTTCCATGTCTTCTTGTTTTTCTTTTTTCTTTTTTTTTGGTACCGTGAGATAGTACACGAACATGCCCGCCGCTAACAGGAGGCACCAGACTTTGGCAAACTTCCCTCGTCGTAACTTTACTTTGGAGAAAAAGAAAACACCATGAAACAAACACGCATGATGTTTGTTTGTAGCGGTGTGTCACCGCGGTATCCTATTTTCAGACG
The DNA here is from genome assembly GCF_038994185.2 of Dermacentor albipictus. Classification (NCBI taxonomy): domain Eukaryota; kingdom Metazoa; phylum Arthropoda; class Arachnida; order Ixodida; family Ixodidae; genus Dermacentor; species Dermacentor albipictus. The sequence continues at coordinate 474,070,231 of NC_091821.1, forward strand.
AAGCATAGCGCAGCGTCAGCGATGCTCGATGCAATGTTTTGTCGCCGGATCACGGCTCACAATAAACACATGCGGCACGAATGATGCATCGTAAGCTCGCAATAATATTTCCGGCATGGTAGACCATTACAAACAATTTGGGAATTCACTCTGACGAGGGGCAGACGTACGCGCCCGACTGACGCGACTCGGCCCAGTTCGAAGCGCGGGCGGCCATCTTCTCCATCGGCGGGTTCACTGGCCGTCCGGCTCATGACGTCAGTCTAGAGTGCACGCCCATTTGTGGAGGTTCGTGTGAATCCGCCTTGGAGGAGTACACGGCCCTTCTTTCGAAAGTTGTAGCCGACTTTAGTATAGGTCACCGAGGACACTGGAGGAACCAATTGCAAACCTGGTATGACACATGAAAAGAAGGAAAGAACGAGGATCGAATAATCCTTCGAAACGCTTCTATTCATACAAGAAACACGATAGTTACGCCACGCATTACACTTGACATTCGCACTATTTTCACCGAACGTGAAGATGGCGTCTTGTGCAGCTGTTTTAAGACGTTTGGAAATATAGAAAATAACGCAGTAGGACACTCTGGAACGCTTGAATAAATAACTTTCTACAAACGTTGCAGTTAAGCAACAGAGATGACATTCATCATTCGTCGCCCACAACAAACTCCCAATGTCAACCAAACATAAGCATCGTGCTTTACATAGTTCACAAAGGAGATGGGGGATCCTCAACAACATGCCCCGTATAAAGACTGAAAATTGGGGGAAGGCGAGTATCCGGTAATTACATCCAAAGCACACCACTGCCCTTGACACTTCTAGCTTCAGTACACGTCACGCAAGGAGTGCCTCCCTTTGTCTTAAATATGAAATCTCTTACGTTTACGGCAGTCCCGCGCAAGAAAGAAATCTTTTAGGCGTTTCATATAATGGCTTTATGCGGGCCGCAAACGAGGGGATAACAATTTTCATTGATCCGTAATTGACAAATACGTTTCAACATTTACCTGATTGTTGCACTTAGTAATGCACACACTTTTTCAAAATATACATTTCGTAAGTAATCTTCTTTCTTCATGAAATCATGAAAATTGCCAAATTACATTTTTAACGGTTATACACTCGCTATACAGCTTCGCTGTAAAGGGAACGCCTGTACGCGACTACAGTGTAAAATAATTTACATACTTGAAAGTGAATAAGAGTGCAAATCAATCTATAATTCACAACTTTACACGTAAAAGTAGTGAAAGGGTTTGAGGTATAGATCGACTTGGGCACCATTCTGCACATTTCAGTGTGTAAATTATTTTGCAGTGTACAGAGGTGGCTTTGCAAAGCGGCGCACCCGTGTTTCGTGAGGCAAACGCGCGCCTATTTACTCCGTGTTTAGGGGGCGCTGCGACAGATGGAGCACGGGTCGATTACAAGCTCCACTGTACGGAGCTTAAAATTGCGGGGGCGACCGGTGGCAATTTTTTTCCCGACGTTTCCCGATCAATATTTGGTTGATACTTCAGCGCAAGGGCGACTCACCGAGCGACTGGGCTCACGAAGTGTGAGCACCTTTGGTGCCAGGTTTAACTAAACGGCTCGGCTGGTTCGACCGCGCAACAGCTTTCGGTTTGTGCCGGTCACGGTAGGGTGCACGGCGCGGTTCGCTTTCCGGCGGCGGCTGCCGGATTCCGATGGGGACGACATGCAAACACGGCCTCTTGCAAAGCTTGCGGTCCACGTACTGTCTTGCTCGCGCACCCTTTCTTGCGAATTATGCCATCGCTACTTGCCCTCTTTTCTAGAGCCCAATAAATGTTTTCCGATCCGATCCTGTCATTATGCTATGTCACATTGACAACGCGCAGATGCCATTCGTGCACCTGGGGCACCGGTAGCGGAACGAAGATAGGTCACGAATATAGCTTGGGGATAAGATAAATCCCAAAGGCTGCAAACTTCTTGAGTGACCAAAGCTAATCCGAAGTCATCCGCCAATGCTGTCATACATAAGTCACAACTGACTTAAACCCCGCAATTTATTTAGTCTAGTTCATCGCGGCGCCTATAAGAAAAACAACAACGAAAACAAAAGAGAACCCGTCAATTTCGGGGGAGCCACAGAGCAAAGTCATTCCCCATAAACGAACTAGCCGGGCCGAATGAAAATGGACCACTAGACCAGAGAACTCATGAAAAGCACTCTCTCCCCTGGTCTTGCGAACTCTAAAGTTCGCTCGCGAACAAAACTGTCCCGAGCCGACGCACCAAAACTCCAACCTGAGCGTCGCACGCTACGTGATGCGCCACACGTAAACGCTGCGACAAGGCATTAAGATAACGTAAGCGCTGCACGAGCATTCGCACAAAACTGGCTTAATTCAGCACTGCCCGAAAAATTCTCAGCGCACTTCCCTGGCTTCGTTTCACTCCAGCAAGCGCGTTTCGCTATATAAGGTCTCCCCGCCTGTCGTTATGCAATCGGTAAAAAGGTTCAATTTATATTCATTCACAACCATATATAACACTGCGTAGTGCAAACACAGACAAGCGTTACGGTTCTCAGCGAACAGCTATACGACGTAGGCGCCCGTTATGTCTCACAACGGATGAAAGTGCAGCGACGTACACAAAGCGTCTGCCATCGTGAAGCGCTCACTTCCGTGTGCTCGACTCTAGCTCCCATCGCGATATCATCGACGGCCGCGCACTTCCTTGGAAGCAAAGTCTCGCTTCATTTGAAGCCTTCAACTCGCGCTCTGTTCTCTTCCCTTCCTCTTCCTTTCGGACAAACCAACTCGTCCGTGTCACGCTGGCGCCGACGGCGCGCGAGCACACTCGATTAGCTCTGGTCGGCATACTTTACCTCGTTTCAGTAGTTCCGTGCATTATGGCCACAGCTCCGTTCGAGCACGGCATCATGGGAGCAAAGTCATCACTATGCTGCAGTGCTCCATCTTACACGCACTGCGTTCCTGGGAGTTAGAAGGGCTCTAAGCTGCCGTAAATACACTTCTAGAACTGACATACACCCCCCCCCCCTCCACACAAACACATATACATTTCGCAGAACAAAGGCGAGCGGATGCGCTTTTGAGCTGCGTTCCCGCTTTCTCTGGTACTGCCCGCAACTGGTGGCAAGCGGCCTAGATCGTTCCGCATCTGCCACCCCTCGCCCACTTCTCCTGCTAGCGCAGGATCAGTTCGGCGACGAGGCGTCTATCACCATGGCGACGACCCGGACCTCCAAGCAGACGGCAGTGGCTGCCACGTAGTCCGCTACCGCTGGTTGACCGGCTGCTGCTTTGGAAAAACGCGTACCTTGCCTAGGGCGCTCTAAACCACCGAGTTGCTGATGCCGAATTGAAATTACGAGAACAGTTCGGGGCACACAGGCACGTCATCTGGATTGGCAACATCATTACAACTTTCTACGCTTAAGTATCGTTCGGTGGCATATGAAACCTAACCGAAATTCATTTGCTCAGACCTTTATGTAGAGCTCAGGCTCATTAAACACAAGGACGGTTCTTAGAAAGGTAGCCTAGTTAGTGCACTATCGGTACAGTATAAAGGCATGGAAGGTAGGCTAGTTCATAGACTCGACTCATTCTCCAGGCTACTCGAAGAAACTAACTTTGGTGTGGTACTGCCCAGGGGTGCGATCTTGTAGAGATGCATTCCACGTATTTCTATTCCACTCTAATCCACCCTTCACAGCCGGCTCATCCCAATGATTATGGGGGCGGAGCGCCGCTCTGACCACTGATTAAGCGCGAAAAGCATGAAAATGAATGGCACTGGAAAAAACATTCGTACAATATGGCGAACATATTGTACGAATGGGTTACCATACATATGGGTTAACATTAAAACAGCAAGACGAACATATTTCACACACCAATGAAGTCGTTATTTACTGCCGCCAGCTCTAACTCGCCGTTCTTAGGCGACAGTCTCAGAAACAGGCAATTCCATTCCTACAGCACAATAACAAGCTGGAGCGAGATGAAGTTTTGCAGCTTTGTAATTTCTCCTTACGCTTTCGCTCCTGTTCCCACTCTCCTCCACATGCCTCTGCCCATTCTAAGCGGCTAAACACATCAGTGCTTGAAGCACTCTTACAGGCTACGACTCTACGCGCCCTCTTTGAGTAACGAAGCAAAAAGTGTAACTTTCGGTTGCCGAATATTTGGAAGCGCCTGCTCGTTACAAGAACATCAAGAAGTAGCTGAGTTCAGAATAACCATTTCGTGAAATACGGGCGTGTATAAGTCTAGGTAGTTACACGTTCGTACGTATATTATCCATGAATAATTACGTATTCATAAAGTGAACGCTAGCATAAAATGAACGTGATAGCCGTGGCTATGGCCCTATACATGCTAAGCTTGAGGTCACAGGTTCGATTACCTGTGCAGGCGGCCGCCTCCTGATAGAGAGACTCGTGCACCGAGCTTCGAGTGCACGTCGTATATGAAATAGCCACATTTTCATCTTCATCCTCCCCCAACGATGTCTCTTATAACCTCTGCGTTGCAATGGGAGGTTTACCTCCATCAACCTACCACTCAGAGAAGACGCATCGTTGCGAACATAATGTAGAAACCGTAGGAGCTGCTCAAGAACACTGGGAACAAAACAAAGCCCGAAGCATTTTTGTACGCGTTAGCATTACCGTATAGTAACTGATGTAACCATTGTAACCGTAATCGAGAACTGAGACCTGATGAACATATGATTGGATTGAAAATAAATAAAGAGAAGATTAATTAAACAGCTTAGAGTTAAAGAAATTTAGAGGGACTATAAAGGTCGCAGTCTCACCCGAAAGGCGAAGAAAGAAATTTAGAGGGACTATAAAGGTCGCAGTCTCGCCCGAAAGGTGAAGCATCGTTTGCGAAAGTAAATTTGTAGACAGGTTTACGAAGTAAGGATAGTTGTTTTATCGGCGGTGAAACGTGTAGACATTCGCTTACTAACCAAATTAAAAAGAATGGTGTCACGCGCGCACAAGCTAACATGCACACATCTCACTCGATCACCGTAGAGACTTGCTGTCGAAACGCTGGACGGAGGAAGGGCGGCAGCGACAGCGAGCGAATTGACCATCGTGCTGCCTCTCACTTCAACGCAAACTAAGCGGCAAAAATAGTGCACACGGAGTTAGCAGCACGGTCCCCGTCAGCGATTGCTTTTAAGATCCGCTCAACGCGCAGCAGCCGCCGGAGTACAACGCCCCCTCCCCCCCCCCCTCCCGCCCACCAGGACCTCCGCGCGACGGAAGACCCTCGCTTACTCTCCGTTACCCTGCCCTGAGCGCGGGAGATCGAGCCGCCATATTCGGCTCACCGTCGCAAGCTTTCCCTCGCACATACAGTATACGGCGTGCCGCGACGACGTGACCGCCTTCGGACTTTTTATATGGAACATCACGTCGACGGCAGAAATGCGACTGGAGTGTCCTTATAATTGCTATCACAATAATATGAATAGTAAGGATAGTAGCAATTAGCAAGGCACATATTTTGCTTGTTTTTTTGTTTGCTTGCTCCTATAATATACATTTTGCTGAGCCGCCACGTTTTCATTATCTTCTTTCATTTTTTGTGTTTTTAAGAAGATCTTTGTCACGTGTGAATATCATCTTTATCCTCGCTCTTGGGGGTCCGTTTTCTTTTGTGAATTATCCAAAATTAACAAACATTTAGTTTAAGAGAATTTCTAACAAAGCGGCGAAAACGTAGTGCTCAAGAACATCTGATTTCTGCGAAGGCAGGTACGCACATTACCTTTTCCGCGCACAAATAAGGTCAAATACTTGCAAGCGTTTCACCGTGCGTGCCGTTCTGATGATACTAGCACGGCACTCAACTTTCTTTCAAAGAAGCGAAGAGATACATTGCGAAACAAAGCATCACGTCAAAGGGCAAAACGCTGATTCTCAAAGGGGCCCATCCTCGCATGAGACGCAGCGGCAGCGAGAGGGAAATTTACCCGCGAAATCCCTCAGGATTGCGACCCTCGGAGTAGAGGAAAACACCCAGGGCGCCAGCTCGTGCTTTCCGTGGCACACATAGGAACAGCTCGCGGGTCTGCAGCGTATCGAAAAAAAAAAGGACAAGAGGAACATGGTCCCTGATCGATCGAACACGCCAGTCGTTCAGAACTCGCGCAGAAGCAAAGCACGCTGTCACGCCACGCTTGCCACGGACGCCGACGAAACGGCTAATTGCCAACCCGCGGATCTACAGTAAACAAACAAACAAAAACGAAGATAAACGCGATCGTCGACTCTCTCCCTCATCACACGCCTCGCCCCACCCACCGCTATGAGACAGCCACAAGCGGCGACATTCTACTGCAGGAAGCGGATACGTACCACGTGGGACTCCGGTGCGGTTTTTCCTCGGAGTAATCAACGATCGAGCCAGGACCATGCGATACACAAGGGTGGCAGAGAAGAGAGTCTCCTGAAGAGGGCGGAGGACAAAAGTGCTGTGACCGTAGGGCGCCTCAGCGCAGTGCCAGACTAAACCTGCGAAATGCGGCGTTGTTTCAGAACACGCGAGTTGGCTAATGACTCGCACGCGTTCGCAATCAGAAACCTCGCAAGGGACCAAGATCAGTAAAAAAAAAAAAAGAAAGGAAAAAGAATACGCCCGCTAGTGTCCCAAAGTATTATTCTTGCTTCGTGCTTAAACTAAGTATTTACATATTTTTTTCTGTTTTTCTTACATGCAGCCTTGAAAAAGAGGCAGTAAGAAACCATCATCGCCGGTTCGATTCAGTTCAGTGTCGAAGAATAGGAAAAGAGCGGTGCGAGCCTAATTTATCAACCCGGCCATCGGAGAGGAACGTCTACAACGTTCCCACACTAGTAGAAACGGTTTGATTGGTTTTCTGTGTCGTTTGGTAGCTACTATAGTAGGGAATAGGATCGAGCGGGGAAGACCGGCATCCAAGCGGCAATCAAGCGAAGCGACATCTGCACCGAGGATGTTAACATAACCGAATACCCACCTAACGCTCGATTCGCTGTCTCCGGTCCGTAATGACCTTTCGCTGAATTGTAACCTGGTAAACGCGCCGCTTCGCCGAAAACAGCAGTCAAGCTTCGCCGCACATTACGCCTGTTCGAAGAGACGACGACGTCGGCGGTGTTGGTCGTGCTTCCGGCGGAGAACAGGCTCGGCGCCTTTCACGCTATAGTGTTCGTTATAATTTATCTAGAAAGCCCACAGCTATGGCGAAAGTACACATGCTGTAGCCGTACCATTTGGTGAGTGGTGTCATTTTTTTTTTTTTTACTCTAGACACGGCAGCAGAGCGGACCACTCGTAAACTGTCACTTAACGAATTTAGCTGTGCTCGCCGTCATGTTTCTGTTACAGTAAAGAGGTAGTCACGTAATGGTTACTGAAGCGTGCAGGCTGGCAGAAAGTGATAGATGAAGGAGTGGGTACGACCCTTTGAATGAAATTGAATTAAATAAAAATAAATTATAAATGTGAGGTCTCGGGGAGAAGACCATTGTGGTGGGGCACAAGGTCCACCGTAGCAGGTTTCGCTCGAATGGGCGCCCCTTGACGTGCGGCTGTCACAACCACGGTCAGACCGTTTATGTAGTCCAGCGGAGTTGCGATTACAAGTTTGAACGAAATTTACCTTGTGAGCGCGGGCTGGGGAGGGGGGTACTTTGTAAGTGTCCACCTAATATACTGCCCACTTTGGCCACCGCTGATTGATTGGAGCTGAACCAGCGAGAAGCAAACTGGCGGTGGGCACCTGTTTCTTTCTCGCTGGTACCCCAGCCCAACCAATCATTACTTCAGCAGCAGGCGAAATGAACATGTCAACTATAGGTGGACATTTACAGACAACCCTCTGGCTTGCACTTTTAGGCGCAATTTCCTTGAGCTTGGAGGCAACGAAATTTACTCAGCAATGTAGCGTTAGAGATAGCTTCATCAGCCGCGGCGTAGATAAAAGAACAGGTGCTTCTTTTTTTTTTTTCAGCTTTTAGTACAAACCTAGCAAGCAAGCTATTGCAGTGCGGGCAGAATGTTCAGGTGCGTTTTATGTAATTTATACGAACAATGTGTGTCGCATGAGTGATGCCTTTTGGGTCTCCCCTATTTCCGCACTAAAAAGAGCGGGACAAAGAATTTTCAGGCGGAACTCATCCTTTCGGGATGTTAATCGTCGTTAATGCGATTATCATTTGAGTGGTGGCTCAAATGTAAATTTGTGGAAGGAGATTCATTATTGAGACGATTGGAAAATATTCGTTTTGTGTTGCGCAATTACGAAGCTCGTCTGAAGGGTTCGCACTCAACATTCGACTCGATGTACGACGACAATTCCAGGATATTGTTACGCGAACGAGGTTGGCATTCCCCCGTCCTCGTCATGGAGCTCCGCAGTGGCCGCACCGTCCAGCTTTCCATCATGAATCCCGGTGACGACACCTCGTCCGCATGTACCCAGCACCTCCAGCAAAATGTTACGCGAACAAGGGATGAAACACTGAAGACTATTTACAATGGATATTCACAAAAACAACTGTAGTGCTGGCCAGTTCAGCCGACAGTTCGAGACCCAGGAGCAGTTCGTCTTTTTCGTCCGGGGCGCCCACGCGCATCGTCCAAAAGAAACGCGCAATATGCAGGTAGCTATATGAAGGATGACAAAGGCCATATTTCAAGGAGGAGGAAAGAAATCTTATTCATACACATGCACTGGAAAATGGCTGATTTATATTTTTGTTATCGGAAAGATAACACGAGCAGTGGCATGGTCAGGTGGCGGACGATCGTTGGGCTACCCGAGCAGAGAGAACCACAAAGCACGGATCGCCGGTTGGAAGGAACGAAATGGACGCATGGGAGGTTTGTGGTGCGACTCCCAGTCAGCCACGTGATCCCTTTTTAATACATAGAACAGTGACGTCACGGTCACGTAGAAGTTACTCAACGTGACTCAACGGGGCCAGACGAAAGTGCTGGCATGAGCAGAAGCGAAACCGGAACTGATACACCCCGACACAACACCATTTTCCTGAGCTCCAACTTCTCACAGCTAAACAGTCGCTGAGCATGACACACGCTTCGAGCTCTTCAAATGGCTTTTCAAACTTTGTCTCACCATTGTAATGATGTCATTCAGCTTCTAGCATGCCGGCTAATAGCGTACGGCGTAAGACGAGATACTCGTGAAATTAAAGCCAAATGGCTGACAGAAACTTACTTTCCGCCACCCGTTCTAGAGCCTAGGGCTCGAAAATGGGGCCACGGTGGCTGCTGTGTGAACTAAGTTGCCAAACAGCAATTATCGTTGTACAGCTGGGTCGCTTGATCTAGCTTTGTCTAGCTCCATGATGGCGATGGCAATTTAAGCACTCCTGTCATTGGTGCCTGGGTACATGCCACATTGCACTGCTTTGTGACAATCTGGAAAGACAATATCTAGGATTATTTCCCGACAGACAGTGTCCGTGGCAAAGCCCCGATGCAGACTTTGTTACTTTGAGTGTTCAAAAAGTCGCCACCAACCAGTTTTCAAGAAATTCTAGGAGCAGCACATTTATATTCAACGAGTTTTAAGAACCCTTGAATCTATTATTCTTATTTCAAAGGTGTTCAAAGATTTCAAGGTGTACGAGCTCTGCGTCGATATTGTAAGAATGGTGAGAGATGCAAGAATTATACGTTATATATACAGTCTTGTTGTGGGTTCGGTTCCCACTTGCGGCATGATGTTTTTTCATCCATTTTAATTTCCATTAATGTATCATTTCTTTATTTCGAGTATTAAGCCCAAGTAATTTCCCCTATGTCGTCCTTCGTGTCAGTGTTCGTTGGCTTCTTATATGATGTGACTAACAAAAATCGGGCCCCTCGGTTAACCGACTTTCTTCTGGTTGACTATATATATATATATATATATATATATATATATATATATATATATATATATATATATATATATAATGGATGAGGATTCACGTAATTGGCGGTGAAAGAAAACGTATCGTCATTGTTTTCTCATCACGTGATACAGTTTTACGATTGACTGAGAGAACTAAAAGCCACTACGGGAAACGCGTCATGTGCGAGCCGCGACTTCAGCCGGGCTCCTCTAGTGCTTCCCTATGGACAAGCTGAGCCATCTAGCGGCGCGCGTGCGAAGTTCTCCTCCTTTTGTGTGGCCTCCGAGATTGCAGGTGTGGCGCAGGTGCCTGCTAACTTTGAGTTGAGGCTCACGGTTATGAATCTAAAATTAGTGTACTGAGCGCAAAACGCGATGATGAATATTTCGGAACACCATTTGGAAGTATCGAATGAAATGAAAACTTCCAACACAATTGTTCTTATTTTCTGTTATAAACGTAGGCATAATTGTTAATTATGTACTCGCTGACCTTACTTGCTCGCCAAAATTGTGTCCGCTATAGGGAACAAACTGTTTCTGCCAGTACAATTTGCGTAGCTATAGCATAGTGTTTCTATAAATATTACTAACAGTTCAAATCTGACGACCCTGTATGGGTGGCAATTGTACAGACGCTCGCACTATGCAACAGCTGAATCTTTTAAGCAGATTAGTTACTTAGGCTGATTACATCAAGAATAGCATTTGTTTTCTTTGCGTCGACTTTACGCACGCGCAATGTCACAAAAATAGTTTCTTGAACTACATATTGTCGTAGGTCACAAAGCACAGTGGCTTTATTGCGGCAAGTAGCAGTACCGCCTTGTACTCGAGAAGGACGCGCAATATGCAGGCCAGCGCAAAAGAACGCCCCTTTCTTTTCTTTATCGTGCTCGTACTCTCGAGCAGCCCGGTCATCGTCTTTGTCGCTGTCCGGGTGTAGATGGCACAAGCCGTGACGCGGCATTACCCTCCCTCATGAGCGAGCATCGTCCCGATGCTCATCAAACGGTAGTCGTTAGACTCGATAAATAGCTTGTCGGTGTCCACATCATTCAGAAAGACACGTCTTCATGCGCAGGACATGCACTACTTCAGACACCTGTTGACGGCGTTTGGAGCAGCCCGAACCGTCACGCACGACCTCGTAGTTCACGTCGCTAATAGGCGCGGAACCTTGTATGGTCCGAAGTATCAGCGTAGTAGTTTCTCGGAAAGGCCTCTGCGTTGTACCGGATACCACACCCAGACCCTTTACCCGTGTGCATAGGCTACGAATTGGTGGAGGAGATTGTATCGTCGGGCGTCACGTTCTTGCTGTGTAGCTATTCTGAGGCGCGCGAGCTGTCGTGCTTCCTCGGCGCGCTCAATGAATTCTGCGGCGTCTGCATCTGAATCATTGCAGTCATGAGGCAGCATAGTACCAAGCATCGTAGTGACTACTCCACCATGGATCAAACCAAATGGCGTCATTTTGGTTGTTTCCTGGCGTGCCGTATAATATGCGAATGTGACGTACGGTAATATTTTGTTCCAATTTTTGCGCTCCCCATCGACGTACATGCAAAGCATGTACGCGATAGTCTTGTTGTGGCGTTCTGTAAGCCCGTTCGGTTGTGGGTGATAGGCTGTTGTCCCCGTTTGCGCTGTGCCACTGAGCGCGAGCACAATGTGCAAAAGCTCAGCTGTGAATGTGGTTCCTATGTCGGTTATAACGACCGCCGGAGCACCTTGTCTCAGGACAATGTTCTCGATAAAGAACCGTGCCACTTCAGCTGCAGTTCCACTCGGAATCACCTTGGTTTCTGCGTATCGGGTGAGATAGCCCGTCGCGACTATGACCCATCTGTTGCCGCTGTCAGATATTGAAACGGGGCCAAGAAGGTCCATTCCAATTTGAGCAAGTGTCGTTTGCGGTACTGCAACGGGTTGCAATAGCCCAGCGGGTTTAGTAGGTGGTACTTTGCATCGCTGGCATTTAAGGCAAATTCTAACATAACGTTTCATAGCTGCTACGAGCCTTGGCCAGTAACATCTTTCTTTGATTCGTGCCAATGTTCGCGTGTAACCGAGGTGGCCCGAGGGGGCTTCGACATGGCAGGCTTGCAAGATTTCGTGGCGGAGATTTTCGGGAACTATTAGGAGATAGCTCTTCCCCGTTGAGAGAAGTTCTTCCTGTAGAGAATTCCATTACGCAAAAAAAAAAAAAATGAAGGTAGACTTCCTGAATATAATCTCGGCACATCTGTAGCTCGCCCTCTTGAGAACTCTATGAATGAGTTGAGCTCCCGACATCTTCCTGTTGCCGAGAAATCGCGGCCCCATCAACAACTCCTGAAAAAACCTGCGTATTCATCCTCGTCGGCGCCAGGCGGTTCAATATCGGTAACCCCGAGAGGAAGTCGGCATCTAAGTGCTGCCTTCCGCATTTGTAGACTATTGTCATGTCGTATGCTTGAAGCCGTCAGCTCCAGCCAAACGTCCAGAAGGTTCTTATTGGTCAACCAGCAAAGGGTATGGTGGTCGCTTACGACTTGAAAAGCGCAGCCGTATAAGTACGGGCGAAACTTTGTGACTGCCCATACGACAGCCAGACATTCTTTCTCCGTGGTTGAGTAGTTGGACTCAGCACGTGATAATGCTCTGCTCGCATAGACAACTACTCGCTGGGCACCGTCTTGCCACTGAAAGAAAACAGCGCCAAGGCCCACGTTGCATGCATTTGTGTGGATCGCAGTTGATGCATCCTCACCAAAGCGAGCGAGCACAGGCGGAGTTTGTAGACGCTGCCGTAAATCGTTGAATCCCGCTTCTTGCTCCTCTCCCCATACAAACGCAACGTCTTCTCTTGTGAGGCGGGTGAGTGGAGAGGCGAGGTGCGCAAAATCCGCGATAAATCACTGGTAATAGACGCAGAGAGCCAGCGGGTTTGCAGAGCCAGGAAGCGTCTGACGGACGGACTTCTTATCCGTAGGCCGTAGGAATTTTGGGACGGCTACAATTTTATCCGGGTCAGGCCTAACACCGTCTTGACTGACGACATGACCAAGGAACTGAAGTTCTTCAAACCCAAAGTGCCATTTTTATGGTTTCAGTGTAAGACCCACGGACCGTATGGCTTGAAGGACTGACAGCAGCCGTTCTAGACGTTCTTCATAAGTGGCGGAAAAAATAATCACATCGACGAGGTAAACCAGGCAAGTCTTCCATTTTAGATTGGATAGGACAGTGTCCATGAGCCTTTGAAACCTGGCGGAGGCCGAGCATAAGCCGAAAGGCATAATATTAAATTTGTAAAGCCCACCAGGAGTCACAAAAGCAGTCTTCTCTCGATCGCGCTCAACCATCTCTATTTGCCAGTATCGACTTTTCAGGTCCCTAGAGGAGAAGTAACGCGCATGCCGTAGCCTGTCCAAAAAGTCATCGATCCGGGGCAACGGATAAATATCTTTCTTTGTAACGTGATTAAACTTGTGATTATCAATGCAGAACCAAGTACCAACTTTCTTTTTTATAAGCGCTACAGGTGATTCCCAAGGACTCTTTGATGGCTGAATTACATCATCCCGTAGCATCTACTCGACCTGCTGTTGTATTGTCGCACGTTGTTTCTGAGCCACACGATACGGGTTCTGTCGAATGGGTCTTGCTGTCTCCTCCGTGTGGATGCGGTGCTTTGTCAGCGGCGTCTGAACTACTCGCGACGTAGAGAAGAAGCAGGCCTTAAACTCTTTGAGCAATTACATAAGAAGGTGTCGTTCTGTTGGCGTTAAGCCCGGACGAACGTCAACAGTGGGTGTGCTCGGTGCTGTACGAGCCTTGGCTTCTTCTTGCATGGCAAAAGAGTCTTGAGCGCGGTCGATTTCACCCAGGTGTGCGACAGCGGTGCCTTTACCGTCGTGCCGACGTTCATTTGCGAAATTTGTCAAAAGCACCTCCGCACGCGAGTCGGCTAGGCTGACGATGATACGGGCGATGGCAACACCTTGCCGGAATACAAGGGCAGTTACAAGTTCCGCTACTGCGTCTTCTTTATGCTGTGCGCCGACACTGACTGAAACAAGTCTGCATGATAGCGGCGGTATGCACACGCCCTCGTCGATAACATGCAAGGCTCGGCGTCGGGGTTTGTACCATGGGTCGCGTCTTTATCAGGGGAAAATGTTACCGCGCCATCGCGTATTTTGACAACAGCACCGTATTACCTTAAGAAGTCCACTCCTAATATGAGTGATTTGCAGCACTTCGGTAGAATCACGAATGTGGCGACAAAAGCTAAGTTCCCGATCGTGAGGCCTGCAGTACACTTGCCTGTAGGTGTCATTATCTGGCCTCCAGCATTTCGAATGTAAGAGCCCGTCTATTCCATTCTGACTTTCTTGAGTTTGTCCGCTATCGGCTAGCGCATTATAGAAAAGTCCGCGCCGGTGTCGACTAAAGCCGTCACTTCGTACCCGTTAATCGTTACAGCGATGTCAGCAGTCACAGCTTTGTCGGCGTCGTGCTTTTTCGGCAACAGTGGGGAATTTTCGGCAACTTCAGGACTTGCAACCTTCGCCCCTGATGTCGCTGTTTTGAGTTTTCTCGCCGTGGGCTGGTAGACGGACCTCTGGCGACGCCAGGAAAACTGCGGCTGTTCGGCGTGGGAAAACTTGCTGGATATGGTGAGCGCGAGTATATTCGGTGGGCCCACTTGCCGGCCAGCGTGACTGTCATCGAAAGAGACACGGCTTTCATCAAACAGGCGGCGCGTAGCGGCATGTGGACTCCCCGGTTAGCCAGCTAGACGATGAGGGCACAAAGGATAAATGAGTTCAGGATTTCCACAATTATACCACAGTGGTCGCCGATCTAGAGTGCGCCATATATCAGTCTTGCGTTGCTAGGGTCGCCTTGCAGGCTCCCGTTGGGCACAGGTTGCGACGGGAGGTCGTTCACGGTACTGTGGTGCCGGTATCAAAGACATGGAACGACAAACAGCGTCTGCATAGCTGTACGCGTTCGGCTGGTAAGGCAGCTCGGAAGGCGATGGACGGCAAACCGCGTCTGCGTAGCTGTGGACGTTCAGCTACTATGACACATCGGAACATGGCTCAGAATTGACAAACGCCTGGCGGAGTCCCTGGCACACCACTTCAGCGACGGAGGCAACCGTGAACTCCTGCGGCGGCGGTGCATGTGCTGATGGCGCGTGCTTAGCCTTCTCCTTTGCAATTTCCTCATGCACAATTTGTCGGATCAGTTGGCGCAAGCAGGTCTCATCGGCCGTGGCGAGTGCTGTTGCTCATGTCGGTGCCCCAGCGACCAAGCGATCGTACTGTTGGTACTGCTGCGGCAGCGTCCGGCCGACTGCCGTGGCCTCCTTAACGAACTCGTCCAAGGTTGTCGGCGGATTGCGCACAAGGCCAGCGAAGAGCTGTTCTTTGACACCCCTCATGAGATGGCTCAGCTTCTTTGCCTCGGACATGTTGGGATCTGCGCGGCGAAAGAAACGCGCAATATCTTCGGTAAACATGGCGATACCTTCATTTGGCTGTTAGATACGTGACTCAAGCAGGCGTTGTGCGTTTTCACGTCGATTTGTGTTCCCGAATGTACGAGTAACCGACAAACTCGTCCCACGTCGTCAAACTTCCCTCGCGGTTTTGAAACCAAGTCCTTGCATTGCCTTCAAGGGCGAAATAGACGTTGAAAAGCTTCTGGTCGGTGCGCCAGTGATTAGATCTAGCTACGCGTTCATGCTGCTCCAGCCAGTCTTCCGCATCTTCGTGCACGTCACCGTGAGACGGGTCTGGAAGACGAAGGTTTTGGACCGTTACATGTGTTGGGCTGTTTGAAAGTGCCATTTCTGGAGTTGAGGTGGCCGTCGACAGAACTGATCCTTGTAAGAGACCACATTTGGGGCTCAAACCTTGCTGGCGGCGGCTCATGCGGTGTACCGGCGTCTCGGCGCGTGGTTGTCTTGCGGGGCTTGATGCAGGGCTACTCGAAGGTGTACCGATCATGAGGCCATGGTACCCCGCACTTCCACCAATGCCGCAGGTCACAAAGCACAATGACTTTATTGAGGCAAATAGCGGTATCGCGTTGTACTCGAGAAGGACGTGCAGGATGCAGGCCAGCACAAAAGAACGTCTTGTTTTTTTCTTTGTCGTGCTCGTACTATCGAGCGACCAGGTTGTCGTCTTTGTCGTCGCCAGGTTGTAGCTGCCACAAATAGTGACGCGGCAATATCATACTCCGTTTATATTGTACATACCCAACGTACAAACTTTGTGTTTATGTGTAACTGCTCTGTCACATCGTTTGACCCAGTTTTGTAACAGTTCTACTGTAGCGCAACTCCCCCCCCCCCCCCACACACACCCCTGCCCTCCTTCTACCAACCCCTCCCGGCGTCTGTTAGAGACACCTACAATATTATAAACTTTTCCACTTAATACTTCATACGCCCTAATAGTTCTATTCCCATTGAGAGAAATAAAGAACTGCTGCCACAAGAAATATGTGCAGCAAAAGAAAGCGAAAGAAAGGTTGCAATGAATATAGCCAAGCATCGGTCTGCAGAATTAGTAGTAAATGATGATGGGTCCGGCAAGCTCGTGCAAGCTGCGAGCACCAAAATATTCGAAGTAATCCCCGTGACACAGATTACTCGCTGATTAGTGCGAGACAGAAGAGGCACGACAACCATTAACTTCGCGTATCGGCTTGCTGTGGCGCCATCGACTTGTTAGCGTACACTCAGCCTCGGTTGATCGCTTATCGCTCAGGTAAGACTACTATTGCCTCAAGTTATAAAGGAATGAAACAGTGAAATTAGCGAGTCTCCAGAACATCTTCTGCGCTGAAACGGGCAAAATGCGAAACAATACATTGCAGCTCGCATCGCGACACTAAATTATCAGCACTGAGACCTCGGCCCGAAAAATTAAAGAAATAAAAGGAATGCAAGAAACTTAAGTTTTCATCTTCGTATTCACTTATTCACCCTTTCCTGACAAATTAATAAATATACCTTTCAAATAACAGTTTGTCATTCTAAAGTGCATTAGTGTTTCTATATAATGTCCAAGTTTCTGATAAACGAAATTGTACTCACTAATCAACCACACGTGCGACACACACAAGATAAATCGGCGAGAAGCACTGCAGAAATAAGGAAAACAAAGAAAAAAAAAGAAAGGTGGGGAGCGCTCTCGCTAGATGTAAACCACCAAAGCAACGAAGTTCATTTCTATGAGATCAAACGAGCGATTCGGTGAACTGGGAGAAGGAGCACGCCCTCAATCGCTTCTCGTCACGGCCTTCGGGACACAACGGTCGGCGTTCAAACCAGAGGCTGCCCCCTTCAATCGTACTGATGGCTGCAAGTTTAGATCAACATCACCGCGAATGGAGAGTATAAAACGTGAACAGAAAAAAAAAAGGGCGAGCACGGAGTTTCGGGAAGGGGCGTTTCGCAGCGGCAGAAATGGGGGAACCGGGAAGGGCTCACCGCGCGCACTCCAACGTTACCGCTCAAACAGGCCCCAAATGTGCCGGAAGTTTTCTCAAATCCGGACCTCGAGCGCGACGGTGCACCAAAGTAAAGCCTGGGGCGGAGACACCGATCTGTGCAAAACGGCGGGGAAAAGAAAAAGAAACGCAACGAGCCAAAAAGAAAACAAAAAGCGTGGGGATAACAAAGATAGGCCTTGCTGTATGTGTTTGCGCGCGTTTGTCGGCGGCCGAGTGGCCAGCCAAGAGTGGGTGGCGGCAGCGGCGGCTGGGCGGTCAAACGAGCTTCCTTTCCATCCTCGCCTGCCAGCGAGCTTCTCGTCGCGATACGTCAACCCGTGCTATTTCTCTCTCTCTCCCCCACATCTGCGTCGCAAACCGCCTCCTCTCAATCCCGCTTCACGTCCCGATTGTTTGCACAGGCGACGCGTTTCCACAAACGGTGAGGAGGAGGGGAGTCCTCGTCCGGTTTGCCTGCGTTCCACCCCTCTCGTCCTCATTCCGTCGTGTTCCCTCTCCACCTCGGCCGCCCGTCATCCCCTGGGTGTGTGTATCCCGTTCGGGAGAAAGAGGCGGGCAGGCACACCACGCGACGCGCGCCGATCAGGCTGGCTGGCGGCCGTGTTTGCGCAGAGCTTAGCAAACGCGATGCGACGGGCCGCCAACACTTGGCGGCGGCGGCCAAAGCCTCGACGGCGCCCGAGCGCGGCGACGAGACGACCGGGATGGGGGCCGCGTGCCAGACGCCGAGTGGGCGCCCCGGAGAAAATGTCGCGTCACTCGGACGATATCGACATCTAGCGCATCTCCTCGCTCTATAAGTACGCTAACACTTATAAGCCCTACTGCAGCGTCGGTGTCACGCGGGGGCCACGAGAACTGGAGTTCACGTGAGCAAGAAACGACGCAAAGACGCTCATTTAATTGCATCTAAACAGCTGCGAATTGGAGCCTATGATATTGCCGCAATAATACGGGCGAGAGCCCTGCCGAAAGCAAAGGTAACAGTGAAAAAAAAAAACTTGAAAGTATAGCTATGAGAAAACACACGAAAAAAAAAAGAGACAACGTGTCCACTGTGGCAAAACGCCATTGCAGTTCGCACAACAGCTGAAGCAGGGATCGTGCCACGTTGTCTGCAGTGCATGAATGAGCCTATGCCTGAAATGAGCCAGTGCACATAGGTTTCTCTTAATGAGAACCTTTTCTCGTGGGCCGGTCACTCGCGTTCGCTAATAGTAAGTTCGCTTTCGTCACTGGTTGGCGCCTATCATTGCGAACCGTTCTGGAGCACATAAAATGTGGCAGTCCTCGAGAACGCTTCTTGAGTTCCCAATAATTAAGCACATGGCGGAAAAGACAACTGCTGCTGCACAAGCAAAAAAAGAGAGAAAGAGGGAATGGTTCCGCGTTCTGCTCCTTTGTTTTCTCTGCCATTGTTATTTTTCTTTATAGTGAGCAGCGCTGAAAGCTAATAGTGTCGAAGACCACAGATTCACTCCTTAATGCATTTGAAATAGACACCTCAGAAGCAAAATAGCATCGGTGAATTCTTCATGTTTGACAATAGGAATTTTTGTGGGCGCTTGCGTACATTAGGTCACACAAAAATGAATGCATCATCGATAGAGATAAATGTGCCTTTAGGAACGACACACAACAGCTGAAGCAGGGATCGTGCCACGTTGTCTGCAGTGCATGAATGAGCCTATGCCTGAAATGAGCCAGTGCACATAGGTTTCTCTTAATGAGAACCTTTTCTCGTGGGCCGGTCACTCGCGTTCGCTAATAGTAAGTTCGCTTTCGTCACTGGTTGGCGCCTATCATTGCGAACCGTTCTGGAGCACATAAAATGTGGCAGTCCTCGAGAACGCTTCTTGAGTTCCCAATAATTAAGCACATGGCGGAAAAGACAACTGCTGCTGCACAAGCAAAAAAAGAGAGAAAGAGGGAATGGTTCCGCGTTCTGCTCCTTTGTTTTCTCTGCCATTGTTATTTTTCTTTATAGTGAGCAGCGCTGAAAGCTAATAGTGTCGAAGACCACAGATTCACTCCTTAATGCATTTGAAATAGACACCTCAGAAGCAAAATAGCATCGGTGAATTCTTCATGTTTGACAATAGGAATTTTTGTGGGCGCTTGCGTACATTAGGTCACACAAAAATGAATGCATCATCGATAGAGATAAATGTGCCTTTAGGAACGACACACAACATGGAGCCGTTTCGATGAAACTCTGTGAAATCTTACTTGAATTCTTGTTGCTTCCTGTACAGAATGCGTAAATAGCCACCGCATTCCCCGTCCACAGAAATGTTGGTCGTTGGCTCGTCCCGCAGCGACATAAGGTAATCACGAGTTCATAGCCATCAATGGTTTTTAACGTTCTTCGAGCTTCCGCTGACGGAGGATCAGCGTCAGACTGTTGCGCAATACGACATAACGAACTAAGCAGAAATGCAATCATTGTTCTGACTGCAAATGTGCCTGCACTTTAAACGTGTTCAACGAGGGAGCTCCATCCGTTCTCCACTGCCGTGACCGGCAAGCAGACTCTGCCGCAATAAGAGTCGTTCTGCGGGGAAAACAACGCACAAAGCCGGAAATATTGACGCAAGCGGAAATGTGGGAAGACAAGAGGTGAAACGAGATGTCCACACGAGCAAGACGGCCCACGCGGTGACACGTAGGGTATCGTTTACTATTTGAACATCCCAATGGTCAGGCTAACCTTGCGAGGGCAGCCTGGCAGTTAGCCTTGCGCTACCATTACTAAAGAAGCTTTCTTTGCCTCTTAAACCGACTTTCCGCGCGCTTCTGCGATTGTCCTGGCGCATGTGCCGCTCGGTTTCTTGCGAACCCATCAAACTGCCGCGGCAGCGTTGCACAGTTTGTGCGTATGGCAAGCGCTCTGCTTGCTTTGCTATGCGACAAAAATGCAGGTACTGGGCTGTGGGGTTCGCGTGCTGGACTGCGATAGCGTAAACATCACAGACGTCCATGGGCGGAAGAGAGCGCTTGGAGCTAGCTAGCGTCTCAGCAGCGTGCCGGCCACGTATGCAGAAGGAGCACGTAAGCACACGCCAGCAAAATGGCTCCAAAATGTGCACTGAGCGTCGCGGACACCCAGGCCAGAAAGAAGTGTCGCGCGGAACAGGACCGTCTTCGCTAGGCAGCGAAAAGTGGTGCAGAACGCGAATGTATGTATACAATGTATACATGCAATTCTGCCATGAGGCTACGTTCCATGTGAGGCAATGATAATGCTCAGCTCTCAGATATTATGAAGAATGACGCACAACAACGCTTCAAGCAAACACGTATCTGTGTGTTCTGTGGACTACTCAGACAAACAGCAGTGGTGCACGCAAGGTAACGTGTAACATCAACTCCTCCCCCCCCCCCCTTACTGGACAAAAAGGCCGAATAAATTACGCGATCGCCGCCAACATCACCGCCAACTATCGACAGTCAAAGCAAACAGCATACTAAGCTTCACTTACATCGATTCCCACAGTGCGTGAGATCCGGCGATGTTTATAAGCTCAAATTTTCTTTTTACTGCGCATACCGGTAATGTTGTCGAGTTTGAGCGTAACACTCTAGTGCAACAGTGTAGCTCAAGGAACATTGAACTTTTCTTGCTGATAGGCCGAACATGTGCCGAGACCATATTTGGAAACTTTTGCCAACGATTTAGCGTGGGCTCGTACAGTCGCTTACTCCATGCGTCACTGGTATCCTCGTCGTTGCCGTTGCGTAATCGTTGTCGTGTTTCTGGCGCCTCCATAACTGTACTCACACTGCCGGTGTCAAAATATTGCAGCCGTAGTAGTTGCCCTCATTGTGCCGCGGCCATGCCGATAAATGTTTTGCGCGATAAAAATACTTAGGCAAATAAAGCGTCTTAATACGCGGCATTTTTTTCTTGCTTCACTTTTTTTATAAAAGGAAAGTACAGAACGCAGTTAAGCACGCATATAGCAGACCTTTAGCAAGCTTAGAGTGCAGAGATATTACTTACAGCTCTGCGAGATGAGCAAATTTCGTGTCATTGCGAAATTCCGCAATGACACTGACGACGCCCGGCATCAGCGTCATTCGCCGCCAGTCACATGATAGAAAAAGCACTGTAACACTCCCCGCGCAGATCAGTTCAAGGTGAGTATGTTCTGCGAGCCGACTTCGGTTTCTCCAGCATCTCCCAAGTTCGTGGTCTTTACAACAGCACTCTTACGTGTTCAAGCAGTTTAAGAGTTATAAAAGGAAACAAATTTCCACCTTCATTCCATCCTGTAAAAGTGGATGTATAGAGAAGCTGGTGAGCATGTCATAAAAGTACCACCACCCCAACTGACGTGAAACGACGTTACACGAGCACTACCAGTACGAGCGACGTACGTCACGTACGAAAGCAGGTGTGCGGAAGTCCAGCACACATCCTCATTCTTCTAGGCCCTCCGCCATGCGCTAGTGCCCTATTATAATAAATTGACGTTTCAAAGCAAATTGCGTCGGAACATGCGTACAGGCTTCGGACTGTTATTCGAATATGCGAGAAAACATCAATCCGTTACGCGCAAATGGAAAGACAAAGCTATTTTCAAGCTGCTGTTTGAGGTCTATGTGAGTGGGCGCATCCGTTAGGCGTCGGTACCGTTAGTACCACATATATCCTCATTCTGGTAGGCCCTCCGCCTGGCGAAATTGCGTCATTGAAATAACTGAATTTAAAAAAAAATATTACGTCAGAAAATTTGTAAAGTACGACTTACATCCTGCAGACATGATAGCATCGGATTGTAATTCGAATATACGAAAGAACATAGTTTTGTTACGCGGAAACTCAAACGCAAATCCCTTTTCTAGCCGCCGTTTTTTTTTCTTTTTTTTGGGGGGGGGGGGGGTGAGCACGCCACGAAAGAGCCCGTCCAACGAAGGCTAACAGCTTCCCTGTGAAACACAAAGAAACAGACTTCAAATATTTTTTCACAGTTATTATAGAAACTGGGTTTGTTTGAATTAATAACATATCCAGCAGAACACGCTTAACCTTAATGTCGACGTTAATGCGATATTAGCATTCAAGCCATGTGTCGGCAAACCGTATTGCAACTGCCTAAACGCGTCACGTATAAGGTGCGTGTGCAGCCGGTCAGCTCTCTCGCGCTTCCCTCCGGACACAGCGCACCATCTAGCGACTCCACAGCGGAGCACGCCGTGAGTGTGAATATACATTCATAAAAGATTTTGTGAATATATATGAGGTGTGTTCAATTCCGTACAGCACCGGAGAAACTCATATGACCTTTTTGTCATTGAAGAGCGGCACCTACGCGCTAGCTCATAGTGTTAGCGTGAAACAGGTTTATTGGAGAGCGACACATGCTTTGAGGCACATACCCAAGCAGCGGCACGTACCCAGCGACGCAAGATAGTGCTAGATAGGGTTATTGAAGAACGGCACGGCCACAGTCGCAAATACCCAGTGACCCAAATGACATCAAAGAGGTTCATTGAAGTGTGGCACATGCGAAATATTAAATGCCCAGTGATCCGAGATGGAGTGATATAGGTTCATTAAACAGCGGCACACAAACACTATATCACATATCAGTAACACAAGTTGTGGTGAAACGAGTTCACTGATGAGTGGCGCACGCTGGATCTCACATATTCGTGACCCAACTTGGCTCGACGACTGGTTTCGAACCCGGTTCCCACGTTACAGCAGCCCATTGCTAACTATATACCACGGACTAGCCAGGGACCAATGTTGGCAAGAAAACGGTTACATACATACATACATACATACATACATACATACATACATACATACATACATACATACATACATACATACATACATACATACATACATACATACATACATGCATGCATGCATGCATACATACATACATACATACATACATGGGTGTCAAGATGACAAGTACCAAGATGACATTTCCAAATTCCCTGCGTTTTCCAGATTTTCCCCGGGTGCCTTTGTAAAATTACCTGGGTGCTACAGAAATTTGTTTTATGTAAAGATAGGCTGACGCCATGTCACCCAAGGCTGTCACTCTCTATCAAGCATGCTAAAAAAACTACTTACCCAATTGAATAAAAGGAGCAGCGTTCATTTTGCTTCAAAAGAAAACAGAAGGCAGGTGCTACTAAAATGCGTAGCGAATTAAATATCTTCGAAAAAGATGGTGAAAGTTACTGTATATTCAGTGGAGCATTCTCAAATACGAATAAAAAAGAGATGCATACAAATGCAAATATTTTCAAATATGAGCTATTTCTATCAACTTATAGCAAGCTCGTTGGTAAGAGGCCCGAACTTTGTAACAAGTGAGATTCTCTCTGAAGAGTTTTAGGATTGGGGGCTCAATCTCATCGCTCGTAACCAGTTGTAAAGATTGGAGTAGTGTATGAATTGGAAGGTAGCTGGCCCATGCCGTCGTCCAACTTATCCACGCTGAGGACGTTGTTGAAGGGAAGGACGGCTTCTCATCGAGAACGAGGAATATGGGTTATTTACAGTATCTACATAAGGATGTTGCAGTTCATCAGTCTAGCATGACTGCAAGAGAAAGTACACTGAGCAGCCGCACAACAGCGGTTTATAAACATTCGGTCCTCAATTGATCCCAAGGTGAGGGAAACGTTCGACCAGGCACCGTATACGAGACTCCTCTCTGCGGGCGGGACACACACACACTCACACACACACACTTCTTTGCGCGAGGTTCACGGTCCCCAACCGAGGCCAGACGGCCTTCGCAGACCTCGGGGCTTACGTCAGGAAAGGTGCCTTTTATTCCCCGAGCTGACCCCCGCCGCGCGGTCGCCGCTTGCCCATTGTCTTGCGTCTTGAACGGTGCGTGGGAAGGGGCCTCGAACTACGTTCTCTCGGGGACTCCCTTGTTCACAGCAGACCAGCTCGGCGGTGGCGGGTTCAGACACAAAGCTGGCTTCGTCGAACTCATCTTTGCTCCAGCGACGGAGAGTCGAGGCCGCGCGGATTGTTATCCGCACACAGTCGACTTAGTGACGCCGTGGCTAGAGGTTTGCAGTGGCGTTCCAAGAAAAGTTGACTGCGATGTCGCAACTGGCTGGCAAAACTTGCATCTCAGCGGGCCGTTCTTAACAGCAGCTGCAAGGTCAACCTCAACTATCCTGACATACTCTCAGCCCGCGCACAACGCCTCAGTGTTGCGTTTCACTGCATTTAAGTGTTTATTTGGTTTGGATGATGGTCACCTGCATCTCGGCTTCAGCCACCACTTTGTTTTTTTGAGCTGAAGCTCCTTGAAAGAAGCGACGGCACGCTTCCTTACCCGTTCATTCCTCAATGCATAGGTCCTTTGTGTTCTCGTCCTCCTTCCGCCGCGCGTTCGCCCCATGGGCCATTTGAAGCATCGTCTTGGTCAGTTGTACAGTCAACGTCCGATTTTTCGAACTCCCTAGGGGCCGCAAAAACGTCCGAAAAATTGGGCAGTTCAAAAAAAGAATGCATGTCTTTTATTGCCCTTATCAGGTGAAATCGCCAAAGGCACATCCGAAAAAGCTCTGAAGGCCTGCCAGTACATTTATTAGGCATATCGGTGCTCCTACTGTGACAGGAGATGACGGGTGCATGCGTGTATAATTAAGGAATACATGATATGTTCAAGAGAACAGAGTGGTGGGCTAGTTGGTACTATATAACTACCGGTGCGTCTTCGTTTCCTTCTCTTGTCCTCGTATATTTTTTTTTTTTGCGCTCTGTCTCAACATAAGGAGTCCGTTAAGAATTGCCCCTTCCCACACTTGTTATGCTTCACCGCATGGCATATTTGTACTAAGGCAAAACTAACAGTCGGAAACCGGCTTTATGCAACGCATTGTGCTTTCCAAGCTTCGCAGTCATGGAATCGCGATGACGACAGAGGTGGAGTCGGTGCCATTGCTCACACCGCCTATTCTTTCAATGAAAAACGCGGCACAGAACGGCAAGAAGCTTAATTGCGAACGTTGAAGCAGCTAGGCCTAGCGTTGCGCCGGTGGTGGCTACGGCTGCCATCAGATCTGCTTGCGAGAGCGCCGGTTCGAGGCGGCGAGGCAGTCAAAACGGCAGCGGTGGTCGCTTTGATTAATGTCGTTTCGGACCTTCGGTCACGGCAAAAAGTCCGGAAAATCGGACGGCGAAGGGTTCCTGCCTCCAAAATTTCAGATACGTTTTCAGGTACGTTCTACGGGGTACGTAATGGTGCCGCGAAGCCGTACGAATTATCGGGCATCCGCAAAGTCGGCCGTTGACTGTACCCTGGCAACTCCTCCAGCCGATGACATGGCGTCAAAAGCCTGTTTCACATGATGCGATTTTCGTCGCACCGGAAGTGCGATTTCCGTCGTTTGCGATGAAAATCGCAGTCGCAGTGCCGACCCCCCGATTTTCGGCTGCGACCAACCGGTTGGTCGCACAGTCGCACCGTCGCACCGATCGCTGCGATTTTCCGTCGAAATTGCGCGGAGAGCTGTCAACGGAGCTATTTCGCCGGTTTGTTTTGATGGCGTCTCGCACGAGCAGTGCAATCGCGGAGACGTGGATCGTCGAATTAGGTACGTGCGCGAATTAAGGGAGAATAAAAAACTTGTACAGATTGCATTCTCCTATTGCTATGCGTTTGTTGACACGCTACACATCAAATGAAGTGCATTTTCACCTTTGCTTCGTGCGCCTTTGCGAGTTGTCAGTCCTAGGAGGTGTTCGATCCCCAGCAGACGACGAGGTCGTCACAATTTTCTTTTGTTGAGTAGCATGCAAAAATCGCGCTTACGGAGCAGCTTGAATTATTTCAACCTCGGCAAGGGCAAATGACAAGACAGCAAAGTACCCGAAGTTTCTACGTTGCGCTGAACGCGGTACCGTTCAGTTGCATTTTCTTGTCGGTTTTCAAGCATGAATTTCCCGATTCATCTTGAAAGCTTATCTTGCCTCTTATTAAATTTGACAGAGCAAAAGTGTAGGCTATCGTAATGAATTTGCTACGGTAGTATTAAATCCGTGGCTTGAATAAAATATTACATGCACGCTAAGTTGCACCTCTTCTCTGGAGATTTTTTTTTTTCTTGCACAGAAACCAATAAACATAGGCTATGTTGCGGACTTTGTATCCTTACTGCATCTGTATGAACACTTGCTCTGCAAGGTAATCAACTGTACAGCTAGCAGATTAATTAAATTGCTTGCTATAGAGGCAAAGTGACAACGTACCCTCCAGCACAATTATGTAGAACTCGTGCAACAATGCGAAAAGCAGGCAAACGGCCTGTTCTTGTGGGGATAAAACAGTATAAAACGACACGCTGAAGAAAAGTAAATCAAAACTGTGCAGTGAAGTCAGCCAGTACAAGCAGTTCTTGCACATTCACAGCGGATCAAGTGTGCAGAAACATGCCTTCCATGTTTCTAGTAAGTTTCTAATAAGTTTGTGATCACATATATTAGTGTGTAAATCCATATAACGATATCCGCTGCGATTATTATTTTTATAAGTAATGAAATACCATGCTACTTGCAAGAACATATATCACCCAAGGATTTCAGAACAAATTTCTGCATTTCAACTATACACAATATGTGGCTTATTCAATAAAAGACCATAAACTGGGCTTTTTTGCCATGACAAATTTATTCCAAACTTTACTTACATACAGGCAAGAAAAAAAATTATAGACAGAAATATTGTTCTTCAATTTGTTCACCTGCCACTGTGGCTATAGCATTCTCCTGCCAACACAAGGCGAGGGGTTGATTTGCCAGCCATGGAAGTCGCATTTCGATGGGAGTTGTAGGTGAGAAAAAAAGCTCTTGCACTTAGATTTAGTTCATCACCTTTTATTGAACCCTTACACTTCAAAATACTATTGCATAGGGGGGCATGCTTATGCAAAATCTAACACCAATAGAAAGCAAAGGGCAGAATTGTAAACCAACCATCTTTCGTGATAATTCGAGTGTGTAAATATTCATTGCATCGATATGTATTGTTCAACAGCACTGCACAAATAAGCATGAGCAGGTGTAGCAAGTACTCTGTCAGGAAGCTGGTTCTACAGATGTATAAAAGGCATGAATGCTCATACTACGTCGCACACATAGCACAAAGAAAACCTTTTTCGAGAGTTGTCCCTTCTGGCAGATATGAGTGGGACATAAGCAGCAGAAACTTTATTGCAGGACATTGTGTAATACTGCTTATGAAAGAGTGAAGAGAGTGAAAAGGCTTTTAACAGCAGTACCTCATGCTGCTCTAATAAGAGGAACGATAAGCAAAAACATTTCTGGTAGAGCACTTAAACAGCAACTTTCTGAAAGACAGAAAATTTCAGGTGAGAGTTGGAGGTACATTTGGCGCACACACACCAACAACACGGGCATACTACAAGAAACACTACAGCCTATGGTGTATTACAGTCCATGGGAAAGCTATCTTATACAGAAATCAAGAATGATGCAACAAGCCCTCGACAACACTGCAGACTTTCTTGGCCAGTCTGGCCTCTCGCTTTCTGATAAGTCAGCTCATATGGACGTCGGAAAAAAAAAGAAAGACTAGAATCAAGAACTACCCAAGATTGCACATTGTGATCCACATAGCTGGACAAATATGCCCGCAAGTCAACATCCACAAATCCTCAGCTAGTGTAAGCCCGTGACGGCAGAGCCAGCACGTGGGTGAAACAATTATGCAATGCCTGGACGCAACTTCCACACCTGGTGAACAGAATAATCTCGAAATAATGGGGGTGGACTAGTGCATACTATAGAAAATCGCAGATGCTGTGCTTGTGTCCAAGGTATGGCACGGTATGAATTACCAGCAGCACACAAAAAAGACAACTCATCGAATACAGGCATCGGGTAGTAATAACAGGTCTTTCCAACTGTACCATGCTTGATGACCTCTATGAAAAAGAGCTGACGAACAAGCTCCTAGACGGAGTAGAGTTGCAGCCTGCAGCACAAATTCTTTGTCTCAAGAGCTCAGAACCTCGTCCCAAGATACTATGCCAGCTAGCATACGAGATGCAAAGATGACTACCCCTCCCTTCAGAAACACAACCTCGGGAGTACCTGAACTTGAAACACAACAGGCCCATACCGTGGAATATGGGGGCAAACAATTAGGGCAGGAGACTATATGCAACTGCCAAACACACAGAGGAGGTTGCTAATCATGAAAATGCAAGCAAACATAAGGCACATATAGTACACTCATCTGGCAATACCAGTGTAACAGTAGTATGACACTACATAAAACTAAACGCCATATAAGTGAGTACCATTCCAGGTCATCCTACACCTAGAAAAGCTGAACTGAAGGCAATCAAAGCAGCACTTGTAGTGCAGATTACACCCTGCATGGATTCACCAGAAACTGTCTGGGCCTGCACATCACACAAGATTGTCGGGAAAATCAGGAGATTGACACGCGACTTGCAAGCACATAGCCAGAAATTAAATTACAGAATACATAGCCATGCAGATATTTCAGGAAACAAGCGGGCTTATAAGCCTGACATAATAACTGAGAACTAGATGAGTTTGTGTATATTCATTATTAACTAAAGTGCTACAGATAGACAACAGACAAGAAAGAAGTACTCGGTGTGTTCACTTTGTTCCTGTCCATCGAATTTCTGTTGCAGTATAGTTAATGAATTCATAAGGCTGCACAGGAGAAGAATGATACCTCTGCCCAAGGGCCCGATCTCACATCCAAATCCACGCGTGTGCACACACACACACAAATGTTGCAAGAGTGGATAGCATGAAGCAGTATCAACAGGATGACACTAGATATGGATGAGGACGAACTTTCAACTGAGGTTCATTTGTAAAAATGTGGCGAGTTATATAAATTAGCACAAAAAAAAAGGACGATGAGCAAAACGAGAACAAGGTGAAAGCAGGAGCCAACGTTTCGACAAGTGGACTTGTCTTCTTCAAGGTCCACGTGTGAAAACGTTGGCTCCTACTTTCACCTTGTTCTCATGTTGCTCATCGTCTTGAATTTCCATCTCCTGCCTTCCCCGAGTTTTCCCCAGAAAAAGAAAGACATCTTTGAAGGATAGATAAAAATTGGTGCTTGATACAGGCAAACATAAATAAAGATGCTACAGAAAGAAAATATAGAAAAATTCCAAGTGCAAGAAGAAAAAAATCATTACAATTGCCAATCCTGCATGCCAGCACCTTTCAAGAAACTTTGTTGTTATTCCAATAGACGGACTGACAGCTTGTTTATGCAAGCACATACTTCCAGTTCCATGCCACTGGGAAAAAAATGAGTTTCCTGGAAGGTAGCCACATGCACACTTGATGATCACAATGTTTTTTTTTTCCCTGGACTTGTATATCTATGTGTATTTTCTCCCTTTCCTGCTTTTATGTTTGGTTTCATCAAGCACTAGTCTTTATCAGGTTTTATTGCTGTACTACTTTGTGGTAACCTTTATAGATCACTGCATTTTCACAATAAACCTTTTAATCAGAAGTTAGCATACCCTGTTCTTACTGCTTCACACTGTACATTCTTGCTACATTGGCCAAATAAAAGATTTTATAAGGTATCATGAGGGCCATTAAAGTGACTTGTTGCAGTCTAAAAAAAAAAAAAACGAATAGCCTGGCTGCAGATGGCACCAGAGAACACATAGGACAAACAAGAAAACCGAGATGATCTAACAACCAAAAGTTTAATGTACACACCGAGTAAATGCTCGCTGACAAGCAATAGACTGAACATGCACAAAAAGGAGAATCAAAAATTCATGTGTGTTTCCCGAGAGGAAATGCATCCATTTCTAACGGAGGCCGTGCTGACAGGATTAACCCAGCATTTTTAGATCTACAGCTTGCGTAATCTCTCTAGGCAGCTGATCTGCACAGAATGCTAGCTTCTTCCTCTACAATGCACGCTCAGATGTGGAGAGTGCATTGTAGAGGAAGAAGCTAGCATTCTGTGGAGATCGGCTGCCTAGAGAAATTATGGATGTTGTAGATGCAAACACACTGGGAGAATCTTGTGTCAGCATGGCCACTGTTACACTTTCAGAGATGGATGCGTTTCCTGTTGGAATCTGTATGGACACACATCAGATCTTGCTTCTGCTTTTTGTGTAAATTCGGTTTATTGCTTGTCGAACAGCATTTACTCGGCATGTTCAATAAACTTTCATATATTAATACACCTCATGATTGCCTTGGTTTCTAGCAGAAAGGTGTTCATTCTTTTTACAGTGAAGCTGTATATGCCTAGGCGAAACACTCATGGTCCGATCCCAAAAACCCTAGTGTAGGGGTATGAGCCATTGTTTAAGGGGGTGTGAGCCATTGCATTCGTCTTGCATGATGGACGGCGACATTTCTTTTTGGGTAGACAGAAATGCTTATGCATTTCAAACATACATTTATCTGCGTATTATTGCAGGGAAGGGACACAGAGGGGGACGGGGTTAAGACAAGATCATGATGTCATTATTATCTCACAGCAAAGGTGTGGTGGGCCATTGGCTAGACCGATAGTGACGTCGTTTCTCTCTAGCAGCAGAGCACGCGTGCAGCAGTCTCTCTCCGACTTCCCAATAGGTTCGAAAATGTGTCCCTGTATTTAATTAAATGAAATGTGCAGCCCCGGTGTGTCACTTCGTAACTGCAGTGCATAACTGAGTCATAAACATTATGATTAATGCATTAAAAAACACAAGTGTGTAACATAATTCAGAAAGACTTTGATGGACCCGCTGGAATACCACAATGAACCACTCATTGCACTTTCCATGATAGTGATCTTGCAAAGTGCAATGTGTGGCATTCCAAATAAACAATGTGATAAACCCAAGCCAAACATGTGCATAACCTCATTAAGAAACACAGACATAACCAATAATATAGAAAGACTTGAATAAACCATTGAAATTAACCCAGTGATAAACACCGGGGCTGCACATTTCAGCTTTGCTGGTTTACTGTCTGTACAGGGTGCACGGGCAGTAACTTTTTCTGTTATTGTTTGTTAAGTATTGTATAATGTTGTGCCAGTAAAACACGGACTAGTTGGTGCAATGTATTGGCACTGCTTTTTTGATGTTTTTTTTATGTTGTGCCCTTCTTCCTTCTGTAGCTACTTTTCTATTCCCCCTCGCATAATACTCCAACCTTGCAGCCTGCGAGGTATATAAATAAATATGTATATAAGCACATGTCATTCATTTATCTGCATATACCTCGCATCATTTCTTGCTCAACAAACGTCACTGCATTGATGTCTCGCAGCGTGCATCTACATTAACTGCCATTTGCGTTTCGGTATGGTTTGTGAACAGTGTAATGCATAAAAATTACATTACATTAAGGTTGTGACCTATGCGGTGCATAAGCAAACCTTGCAAAAGATGACATGTTGGATTGTTGAAAATAAGACAAATTGTATATATCGCAGTTACTTTAACAGTATTTAATTGACCACTTGACAAAAACTTCACTTCGCATAGATTCCAACACGTACACTGAATCTGCAGTTTTCTTCTTTGCTTATTAATGCAGTCGTTACTGCATGGCCACATTGTAGATTTGAAAACAAAGTGAAATAAATTTGTTTGTTGCAATATAACAATATGTGTAGATCACTGCGATTGTAACACAAAAACTTGATACATACATGCACACTATAGGATGCAGATAAATGCTCAGGACAAACTCCAGAATGTTTGCATCCGGATACTTATGAAAGTGAACAGTTTCACTCCATGGCTGTCAATGAGAGGGAGAGAGAAAACTTAATTGTGTTCGTAGAACAAAAATGCATTGATAAGCTTAGACATATAGTCATTGCTTAACACTTTCGAAATGAATAATTATAGCTTGCTATCGACATTGAAGCAGCCTTTCGACAGCAAGAAAAGGAATAAGTTTCTCCAGCTCTGAACATTGAATTGCAGGAAATGCAAGCAGGCATAAAATTCTGCCAATACAATCTGTTTAGGAATACCAAATTGGAATAAACACTGAGGCTTGCATTTGTTCTTTCTCTGGCTGAGCAATCTAGTTTTAAATGACTCCCGTAAACACGTCGTAACAATGTTGATCTAATACAGGTTAAATGCATGACTAGCTTAAGAAATCCGGATGATTGCTATAAATTACAGTGAAGAAGCTATAATATCTAATAACATTAATAATATAATAATAATATTTATTTCCACAAAACAGGCTAACCTTGAGAGGCGTGCGAGGCTGAGCAGAAAGCTGAAAAATTCTACGGCAAGTCCGCCTGCCGTGGGCCTACGATCCTGCGTTATGAATAGCGCGTATTGATATGGTCTTCTTGTTAGAAGTTCCTAGTATACTACCAGCGCGAGACACGGGACAACAAAGTGGACGAGAAGCGTGTCTTTTAGAATGCTATGTTACAACGTACAGGTTTTTACAAAAGTGACGGTAACTGCTCGAAACATTTGATGCGTCGGCTTTTGCGCCTTTAGAAATATTTAGAGAAGGCTCCCATATATACATTCGCAGCGCGAGCGCGGCGATGGACGAACCAGGCTAGCGCTAAGGTTGAATTTCACAACACAATTTTCATTCCACGTCGTAATCACACAGATCGTTTGAGGCTTCGTTCAGGGGCACACGCGGGCGTTCGGGTTGGTGCTTCTTGTTGCGTTTGGCGTAAGAATATGGCTAGGAGCAGGCACCACATATGCGCAATGACGGGCAATATACACGCATCATTTCTCCAGAAGCTGACGCCGAGCACGGGTAGCGCGAGGATCTTGTTGGGCTGACACGACAACTTCGTGGCAGCCGAATTCCGAATACTGCATATACGGTGAGGGTAGCTATATGAACTTGTCGATAGGTCATCTTGTATATTGTTGTAGCGCAGGCAGAACGAAACGGTCATAGAAGGTAGATAAAATAACACACAGCGCTGAACCATAGAATAAAGAATCGCTGAACCACCTGCGAACAGCTGTTTACCATTGTTTACGTGCGCGATGTCGCACTGAACTACAGAAACCGCCGTCGCGCACTCCGAAACAAATGTTAACTTCAACACGTTTTTAAATTACAAAACAAGCATATTATTTGCTCCTAATAAAGAAAAGTCAACAATATTATAAGTTAAACGTTTTATTCATTACAATAAAATAATTGTGCAACGTGTGCCATGAAACCTGGCAGTAAGCAACCCTGGGAATCGCACCAGTCGCATTGTTAAAATCGCAATCATGTGAAATGGGCCCTCTAAAAATCGCTCTGCGACGCGTGCGACAGCACCGATTTTCGTCGTTCCAGTCGCAGCATGTGAAACAGGCAAAAGACAATTTGTTGCGATTCCTCTTCTTACTCGAAGAAGCATTACAGCGACTTTTGTCTCCTTTGAACAAAATTACAGCTAATTTTTCCTGATAGAAGCAAAATTCCCTGAGTTTGCGTGAGTATTTCCAGATTACTCAAAATCCCTAAGAATTCCCGGTTTTCTCGGTTGATAGACACCCTGCTGCGTGACACACACACACACACACACACACACACACACACACACACACACACACACACACACACACACACACACACACACACACACACACACACACACAATGCCGCATGAAGCAGCATGCCGTCGACCGGGGTGGTAAACACACTGCAACTGAGGGATCTGAGGCCACAATGTAGTTGAAGTACCCTTTTCAAACGCTGCGTTTACATTCCTCGGATCTTAACCAGCCGCCACTCTTTGCAGGCGGTACGCTATCCTGACAGGAGCATACGTCGCCAACGCCTTAAAAGCCCTCTCATACCCAAGTCAGAATCTACCTCAATATGCATTACAAGCGCCCCGGTTTTAGAACCGATAGACATTGTTCCTAAGGTCTCTTCTTTTAGGGAATCCAAGGGTCAAATATTTAACCAAGACTGCGCTGGGTGACTGCGGGGTAAGTGCGAAACGCTTTCAGGCTGCTCGATTCAAGTTTTAACAAACATTCCCCAAACTCTCACCGACTTCGCAGTCTCCTGGGCGTTGTAGTTACCTAGATGAAAGAGGCCATTCAATACAGCAGTAAAACACCATGATGCTTCCCAGTGAGCGAATACAAGCAGTCTCGGATTCTTCGGGAACTGCTTAGGCATCGATTCCACCAGCGTCGGTGGTGCTAACGGTATCAATATTTGTATTACAACAAATGTTTGAAGCGTTGCAGGCTGGTGCACCTGCTAGGCTTGTGAACTTCCATATTCGATACGAGCTACCGCGTGTGCTGTGTTTTACTTGAAAGCTCTCGTGCTCGGAGCGCGCTTATTTTGTTAACCAAACGTACGACTACTATGCTTTCAGCTCATCAAGGTTTGAGCCTGCGGAGCTACTTCGCGTGCTCTCGAGGATGGGCTCCGGGCGACGTGCCCCGAGCGCTCGGCCGCAGCTTGTTGGGAGTCGACGGGAGAGAGAGAGAGAATACGGGGGAAAGAAAATGGGTAGGCAGGGAGCCGCACGGTAGCCGAGTGCGGGCGACGTCGCGTCCAGGGCATTGTGGCACGGAACGTTATACGAAATGCAGAGGAGGAGACAGAGAGACGGGAACGGGGAGGGATTACGGACCGGCGACGTCCATGCCGCAGACCGGATTGCGCGGGCATAAACCGGCTCCAGACGGAGAAGCCGAGAACGACGCCCGAGCCTGAACAGAGAGAGAAAGAGAGAGAGAGAGAGAAACCCCCAAAAATACATAAATAAAAATCGGAAGTAGAGAAGAGAGTACAGGCGAGCCAACCAAATCCGCGAGGCGGTGTAGGCTGTGTTGTACACACACACACATACACAACAGCGGACGCAAGCAAAAACTTGACGATGCACAAAGCGCGTGCACTTTCGGCGGTCTTTGGAGCCACGCGCTGACAGAGAAACAACAAGTGCACGCGGAGTGCGGGGCCTGAATAGCGCACGCATAGCAAGAACAGAGAAGACCGGGGCAACCGAGAAAAAAACAACAACGCGAAGACAACCGAGAACGAGGGATTTGTGCTGCTGAGTGCGCCTCCCGCGGGCTTAAGCTCCGGCTCTCGAGGCCCGGCTGCCTGAAGTCTAAACGTTCGGAAAACCCTGCACGCTTGCGCGGCTTCGCAGGATACTAAGCACCGTTAATAAGAATTAGCGTTCTTTATTAATCATTGCTTCCTTTCTCTTCTCCGAAGTTGGCTTCCGCAGGAAGAGCTCTCTCGCCGCCTTTGTGACGTCAGTCGGTTCGCGGCGAATCTCTATAGCTTCCGTCGTCTCGTTGTTTATCCTCGCCCCCGTCTTTAATGTTTTCCTCGGAAGTACGCCGAGCCAAGCGATCAATGAGAGACAACCATTGCATGAAAAGAATCTTCCGCAACTCATATAAAAAAAGAACAAAAAGGAACACAAATATAGAAAGAAAGAGAAAGAAAGAAAGGAATTCTATGTAACGGACATCGCAGCCTGAGTGCTGCTATAAAATTCATAGCTTTGTACAAGCCCTATCGGGCAGCCCAACAAGCTCTTGAATGAGTAGTTATAATAACCGCAATAATAATCCCGCTAGTTGCTTTTCATTCGGTGTCGAGGGAACCACATCAGTAGCCACGAATAAAAAATAATTTATAAAAGCAGTCCTTACCCATGACAACAACGATATTTTTCGTATTTTTTTATTTCTTGTTTTTATTTAAGGATCGCAAATGGCCGATCATGCCGTGGTTTATTCTTGCGCTACAATATGACGCACTGAAATAAATTCACAAGCCTGCCTAAGTCACTCAGGTGATGTTCGGCGCTGCGTTTCTCAGTTCCAGGTCACGCGTTCGATACCAGGCTGAGGCTGCCCCGATGGGCAGCCTCAGCCTGTAGGAAGAAGCCGTTTCATCCTCATCAATTGATTTCTTCGCAAAACACATTGGAAATATCCTTGTTTGCCAGTAATATACTTTACTTTGTATCTTTGTATCTTCAGCGGTTTATGCTGTTACCTCTTGGTGTTATTAATTTTAATTTTTTGTCCATTTTTGTGTTTCAGTGTACAATTTTCCATGTACAAAATATGTCATTTATAATTGCTCGTACTTCTCTCCTGTTATAGCTCTGTGTAAGGGCTAGCAGTATCTGTAAATAAATAAAAAATAAATAAATATGGCAGGTGCAAAAAGCACAAACCCTACTGCTCACCATCCACAAACGAACGGTCTAAGCGAGCCTCTCACAAGAATTTTACTTTCTAAGTTCCAACGTTCAAATTGTTAATTCGCATGTATTTATACACCTATTAGCCCACCCGATTCACTGCCAATCCTAGACTGTGGACGTGTGTGCCACAACCGCTCAGGCCAACGACAACAACAATAGCTACCATCTTTGCAGCCACTACAGCCTTCGTAACATTCTCTCTCTCTTTCTCTCTCATATATATATATATATATATATATATATATATATATATATATATATATATATATATATATATATATATATATATATATATATATATATATATATATATATACACTCCGTAGAATTTTATCCACAAGTACACCCGCCGAGAGAGCGACTGACCCACCAGCCAGCCAGGCAGCCACGCCTACCCGGGTATGTAGGAAAGAAAAAGGCTTCGCTCTGCAATGCTGATCATTGTTCTCGCAGTAATTACAAATCTGTAACGTTGATTTGAATTTCGTTGTGGCAGCAAACCACTCTACGCAGGGGAATATCGAATCGAATATGTCAATATTTGAAATTCATAAAATTTTTTATTGTTCGGGCTCAAGCTCTTACACCGACTCGTTTCATTTCAACAGAAACGGGCATACTAATGAAGGCAGTTCAAGTACGTTTATAGAATTTGAAATTCTAGAGAAACTCCCGGGTTCGTGCTAATCGGGAGAACTGCTTACCCATCGAGCCGCCGAGGGTTTTCTGATTAAACACAATAGCGATCCTAACACGAATTCTTGCGGTTTCATTGCTCCTTAACTAATTGCTTCTGGTAAAAAAAAAAAAGCTATTGAGGAATTCTCAATAGTTTTAGTTACTTTATGGTGGTTTCACTTTTTTTTTTTGGCAACTGATTGCCTGAAAGCAATTGACTAAGAAATCAGAGTGCAAAACAAATAAAGACGAGAAAGTGAGAAAAAGAAATAGCAAAGGATCAGAAAGGGCGAAAGGTGTCTTCGAAATACGATGAACAATTAGGAAGAGAATTGAGGCTTCACATAATATGTTCTGTATGATTACATGATGATCTGGCTACCGAAAGAACTACGGTTCACAAGCGCATTGCACGGCCGGCAATCGGTGAAGGCGCTAACCCAAATTGCAGCCTGTCCGTGCTAGAGGAAGTGATCCTGTAGCTGAGTGTTTGTTCTCCGTCACCAGTATCTTCTGGTAACTCTCACTTTCTTCTGAGGAACACTGTTCCCTGCTCGACGGGAATGGAAGTGGAGCCAACCGCACTCCCACCTGATGTAGCGGCGACCGCGTCGGCAGCCTCAAGGAAGCGCAACAGCCTCTCGTGCGACAGCGAAGCTACCCTGATAGACTCGACCAAGAGCTCCGACAGTTCCGACGACGACTACGTGACTGTCCTGAGTCAGAAAGCAAAGCGGCGGATGCTGAGGGCCTCTGTTGACACATCTACTTTGAGGACTCCGCAGAGTTCGCCGAAGTGCACCATCCTTTTTCTTACCGGTGCGACCTTCCGACAAGATGAGGTTCCTCAACAGGCAAGTTGCATCGGTTGAACTCGAGGGACTGTTGCCAAATGGCATTGAAGGCGTCCGAGTTAACCCTAGGAAGAATGTTGTTTCGGTAGACGTCGCTACAGCGTCGGCGTTAGATCCTCTTCGAGCTGTCACTGTCTTCGGTGGCATGAACGTTCGTACCATGATCCCGATGGGAAAAGAGGCTGCTACAGGCGTCATAGATGACATTGATGCGGCCATCTCAGGCCAGGATTATAAAGCCTGCCAATCAAGGGACCCAAATACTGCAGGTGGCCCGTCTCGGAAATTCCAGATGCGTAAAGATTGTCTTTAATGGTGACTGCCTTCCGTCGCATGTGAAAGTAGGTCATTTCCGAGATGCTGTCCGGCTCTTTGTTCCCAAGCCGCTTCAGTGCAAAAGCTGCCAGAAATTCGACCACGTGAGCGCCTTCTCTGGAAAGTCTACGATATGTCCGTGCTGTGCAGCACAACACTCAGCAGACAACTGCCGACTAAAACTTATGAGTGTCCAAACTCTCAAGGGCCCCACGACGTCTCATCAAAGGAATGTCCAAGCGTTAAGAGAGAACTCACCGTCTTGAAGAAAATGGTGAGGTACCGGTCGACTCATCGTGAAGCAGCTGCTGACGTTAGGCGACGTCATTCTCGTCACAGACGCTCATAAAGGAATTCTGCTCTCCGCACACAGAATACGCATGCCGCAAAGCTTCTTGCTGTTTGAATCCGCTCCAACCCCAGTGTAGAACGTGTCCAATCTGCGTATTCATAATGGAGCAGCTGAAAAGAATGCCGTGAATGAAGCATAGCCACCACTGCCAAGGATAAGCCCTGTGGAAAAACTCCAACAAGGAGTGGTACCACAATGCTCCACCCCTCACCCAGATCAGCTGACAGAGCATGAGCGCCGAATTGTAAATAATGCTCAAGTCTTTGATAAATGCGATTCGCACGCTTGTGAGCAACTCGAATACGTCAACAGCCCGAAGCGCAGTGGAAGTGTTGGATGCCTTGAGCCCAGTGCTTGCAAATCTTGCGTAAGCACAATGGCTCTTCCACAGCCTTCACTCCGTGATGAAGTGCGTAGTGCGACGATTTTCCTGTGGAATGCCAGAGGACTTGAATCACGGATTTCATGTTTCCGCCAATACGTTTTTTAGGAACCAATTTCCTATAGTGGTAATATGTGAACCGAACGTGTCAAAAACGGTAAGACTCTCTGGATACGAAGCCTTGTGGCGTCGACGTGCGGGCAATCCAGCAAAGTAACTGTTTACATTCGTACAGAGCTAACTAACATTCCCCACTCGGTGCAGCATCATGATGGAAACCAATACGTGTGTCTCCGCATTACAAAGAATAAAGTGCCCTTCACTGTTACCGGCGCCTGCATCTTCCCATATAGTCGGTTCGACGGCGATCGATTGCGAGACATCCTGACGGCGACTTCTGGGCCCTGGATTATCACGGGAGACCTTAATGCTCATCACTTGGTTTGGGGAAGCTGCAGAATAGATTCCAGGGGCCGGAAACTTGTGTAATTTGCTTCCAACCACGAACTCCGTATTATGAACGACGGCAGTCCAACGTACTTGCGTGATTCGACCTATAGTAGTTGGTTAGATTTGACTTTGGTGTGACGGCATCTTGGTCAGAATGTTCAATGGTTCTCTGACATCGAGACTCATGGCAGTGACCATATTCCCACCTAGATAAGAATAACTGGATTTGGAAGCTTCTTATTTTCTACTTCCCGACAAGTAAGGTGGTCAACATATAAGACAAAGGTGGAAGAGGCATGCAAAGAAGGATTTACCTGAACCATTGGGAACCTTATTACAAGTGTACTGGAATCATCTAAGTACTCTTTTACATCAGCTAAAGAACGTACGGATTTCGACATGGAACTTGAGCGACTTCGAACGATTCGCAGAAGGGCCGAGAGGCGATAGAGGCGCACCAAGTCAATGTATGGCCGTAGAATCGCTCGACGTGTACAGAAGAAAATCCAACGTCGTATGGACAGGCGGGAGCAACAACGGTGGAAGGCGTTCTGCGAATCACTTGACCCCCGTAAGCCACTGTCTGTCATATGGAGGACGGTGCGCGGCCTTCGCTCGTCTCCAACGCAACGACACCCATTCTCAGCCCTAGCCCTCCATCAAGGCCGCTCGCAGGCTGACATAGCCGAAGATTTCTGTGTGAAGATTGGGGGCAGCGTGGTCACCATCAATAGCAAAATTCTGGGTGAGATTCTTGCGACACGCTCCCCAGAATTGAATGTGTCCTTCTCACTTGAGGAACTGGACGCTGCTCTGGCCACATGAAGGCGCTCATCGTCGCCAGGACTAGACGGCATCACCTACGCTGATTTATGGCACCTAAGTGAAGATGGCCGAGGTAGACTTCTGGAATGTTACAGCCAGTCACGGAATGATGGCGTCGTTCCTGAGCGGTGGAAGTCCAGCCGCTTGAAACCACTCCTGAAGCCTGGAAAGTCGCCACTTGACCTAGCATCCTACCGACCCGCTGCGCTGTGCAGCTGTATTAGCAACGTCATGGAAAGAATTATTCTCACAAGCCTAGAGTTGTATCTTGAACGCCACAACGTATACCCCAAAGCTATGGCTGGGTTTAGAAGAGGCCGTTCCTCTTTGACAACGTCCTTGACCTCGTGACGTCTGTACAAGAAAAACACCGCAAGCTAATATCGGTTACATTTTTTCTCGATGTGAAAAGAGCCTATGATAATGTAACGCATGAAGCCATCCTTGATGCCTTGGAAAATATAGGAATTGGTGGACGGATGTTTCAGTGGATTCGGAGCTATCTATTCAAAAGATCCTTCATTGTGCACCGTGCAAATGGCCGAACCGCTGACCATTATACTTGCCGTGGCGTCCCGCAGGGTGGGGTTCTTAGCCCCACTTTGTTCAACCTTGCAATCCTTGTACTTGCCGACGTTCTACCACATACAGCAAACAAGTGTCCAAGTGCCTGACTGAAGGCGTCGAGCGCGACCGCGCAACAACGAAGGCGTGCCTCGGAAAACAGCAAATTCCTAAGACGAGGCGGGCGCTAGCAGCCCACAAGAAAGCGGAGCGATAGGAGCAGGTTGCGTGACTCGATGAGAAAATAGAAAATAAACACCCGGCACAGAGATGGGAAGGATTAGGCGGAACAGTGATTTCAGCCCTGCAGTAGAATAAAGAACAAGTGCGCAGCCGCTGCAACGTTCTGCACAGTGCCGCTGCGACGAGTGAAGGAGACTTGCGAAAGGAAACCCACAACCTCGGCAAAATAGGCAACGAAAAGAAAGAAGCCGACAGGAAGAAGACGAAAGAAGTGCACGAAGGGGGCCATTAATCAGCGGCGTCCCGACCGGCGCGTCCCCATTTGACGCGCCCGTCCCACCTCGCTAAGAGGAAAGCACCCACCCCCTCTGGCCCACCGGAGTCCAGCCCAACAGCTTCCGAGGCTGGGCTCCGCGCCAGTTACCGCCACTACTACAGCCGCCGATACTGGGCCGAGTCTCTTCAGCCGCTCTCGCCGAAGCCCTTCCCTGCTCGTAAAGGGACGCGGCGGAGAATGACCCCGACGCTCGCTGGCTACTTTGTCTCCACCGTACTCGACCTCCAGCGCAAACTCCGAGCTCGCTTTTGCGCTTGCCGCTCACTCGGGGCGCGTCTATCGCGCGGGTTTCGGCTGCCTTTCTTTCCTCCTTTGTTGCCCGCGACGCCCGTATTCTGGGCCCTCATCAGCGTGCGCTCACACTCACGTCTCTTCTTGAAACCCAGAGCCGTTCTGACCGGAAGAGCAGGCGATGCGCCCATCACCTCATTCTACGACTAGTGTTCACACTTGCCTCGCATCATTTCTTGAAGTAGGAAGGATTCAAACGTCATCTCATAATCTCAGCTGTAACGCCAAGGATTGAACTGCTGAGGTTTAGAGAGAAAAAAATACGAGACAGAGAGAAGGCGGGCGTGTCAACCAGAAAAGCATCCGGTCAGTTCCCCAACGCTGGGGGAAAAAGGGGGGGATAGAGAAAAAACACAGAAAGGGCGGTCAATGCGGGCGAGATTTAGCGTTCCGAAGCAACACATGTTAGAGTGCGAGGCTCCGGAATGTTTCGAAAGCGGCGCGTTGTTTGAGGCAATGTATAATACTTGAGCCTTTTTGCACACCGTTGCTTACACTGCTGATGCGGCCTGCGAAGGAACCACGACCTCGTGCTGAGCTGTAAAATGCCGTCGCCACAAAGCCAGAGCAGCAAGGAAGGATAACTTAAGTAAATGCGAACAATACCGTTAAACTAGCAATACATCATGAACAATGTCATACTACAAGCCCTCTGAAAAGCATAAATTCGAAAAAAGAGAATAATGAGCTAAGGTTCTGCACTGGGAAGAACAGCTTATTCAGAGCAATTTCCGACGCTCAGCTTAAGACTTCACCAGCAGGGCCGAGGTTGAAACCGCATGCGAGGGCGTTCTCTAGGCGAGTTAAATGTGAGACGCCAAGATGCAGCACTAGAGAGCTTTAGATTAGAGGACGTAGGTGGCTTGCGTAATCCAAGACTCCTAAATCTGATTGGGTTCGCCTGGGAACCAAGCTGTTGGCGTATGCGAGCAGAAGGCGAGCCTCTTGCGTACCCAGATCCGCTCTGCAATGCGACTGCTGGTCAACTACACAACGTGGTGCAAGCAGACACAGAGAAGCCAGTTTTCTAGCTAATTTAAGAGAGAGAGAGAGAGAGGTCGGGAGGTTAACTAGCTTTTATCCAAATTTGCACAGACGAGGGGAGGAGGAGGAGAGAGTGAAAGAAGGAGAGAGCGATGACAGTGATGAGGCTAATTTAACAGGTCCGGCAAGAGCCTGCGTGCTGTTAGATATGGAGCTGGTTCCTGCGATTACTTCGAGTTCCCCCGACCACATCGGATTACAGCACAGCTAATTGAGGAATGCAAAAGCAGGAAAGCGCATTCCAGAGAAGCGGCCGAGGCAACAAGTTTACGTGCCAACAAGTTCCTGCGCCGCCGGGATTAGCAGGTGGGCATCCGACAATGAAGCAGGTGCACGAGCGCCCCCCCCCCGCTCCTTCTCCAGCCTACAAGTGGATTGCCAGTCTGCGTGGCAAGACCGCAGAGAGCCCCGACAGGTGTGCCACGCGACACGGGCGCCTACCATTGGCTGCAAGTGGCGTCATCGGAGTGGACTCTCCCATTGGTCAAACATGACGTGACTTGCAGTTCTCGAAGGGCTTATAAGAAGCCTTCCAGAGAGACCTGAGCACTCTGGAACATTCCCTGTTTCCCTGATTCACCTCTCTCGAACTTCTTGCCGCGGGCCGCAGCGTCCGAGTTGCTGCCGGCCCGTAATGACTGTACGACTGATACCTGACGCTCACCTCCTTGTATATAATATGTAAAAAAATCCTCCCAAGTTTGTGGGCTTTCATCCCGACGTCCCGTCCTCCAACCCCTACAGTGCTCGCTGCAAGTGTTTCATGCAATACAAAACTTGTGCTCTTTCTTAACGACGTCTGTTGAAGCATTAACCGCAGATATACCAGTCAACGCTCATTTTTTCCTACTTCGAGAAAGCTTTTTGACAATGTCCCTCATAAATGCCTGTTCCTAAAGCTCTCGTGCCTTGACCTTGAGCCTTTTGTTTTTGAATAGATTCGTATCTGCTTAACTAACTACCCGCAATTCGTTTAGACAAATAATCAGCCTTCTCCCCAACGCCCTCTAATTTCAAGCATGCCTCGGAGGGCGGTCCTTAACCCATTGTAATCCCTCATGTATATCAATGACTTACCAGATAACATTTCTTGTAACATGATACGCTACGCTGTGGACGGCGACATTTATTATCCAAATGATAAAATATATGGTATTCACTCGCTTCAATTTGACCGTTATCATATCGAAAACCGGTGTAACAAGTGCACGATGTGTTCAGACACGCGCAAAGCATCGCTGTTTCCCTTTCATCGGAGGCAATGCTATCGAACTCCAAGATATGACATTTATAACTCTGAAATTTCATACGTAAAAACATATAACGTGGTCAATGAACGTTACCAACGAAGCTGACCGCATTCTTGACTGTGTACGTAGTAAAGTTTACGTAGCAAC
Organism: Dermacentor albipictus; assembly: GCF_038994185.2. Lineage (NCBI taxonomy): Eukaryota > Metazoa > Arthropoda > Arachnida > Ixodida > Ixodidae > Dermacentor > Dermacentor albipictus. The sequence goes on from NC_091821.1 coordinate 474,114,600, forward strand.
TCCCGTCAGAATGCTCGACTATCAGACGTTGGCGGGACCTGAATTTGAACACCAACAGTTTCTCTTTGCCCGTGTATTTGGATAGGAGTTTCCGAGCTAATCTTCCGCTTAAATCCCCGTTGCAATGCAGCCGTAGTTGGAGGACGGATCTTAATAAAATGTTAGAATCTGCGCATATAGGCGCGCAGCACGACTTGTTTCCTCAGATTTCCCAAACCAGTTGTGCGTCACCGAACTAAAGTGTCGTGACAATCTAGCAAGCCTTTCATCGCGCTGCAGCATATAGCTTGCATCTGCCTGATCTTCAAGCTTCAACAAGCGTCACCTAGTTTTCCCGCCGCCGAGGCAGCCCATCGTCATGCAGATCGCATCAATCACGAAGAAGCTGCGTACCCATAGTCTGCTCGCACCACAGCGCACTTTCCTTCATATTTTACCAAGAGATCACGAGATTTCAATGGCCTTTGCCTTGACGCTGTGCTCAACTCCCATATCGGTGACTTCAAAGCGACGATCGAGCAACTGCGCAACATCGCCGCATGACCCCTAGGATGGTCATGTGACGATGAAGTACTTAAGTCTAAGACTTTCCTGAAATAAAACAGTTACGAGGTTGCGCCTATGTCGTCTGTTCTTTCTTATTACCGGTGTTACTGTCATTCAGTATGATTCAGTACCAACGCGCCCAGCTGTAAGTAGTTGTGACACTTTAATAGTTTACCCGTCGTGTAAAACCGCTTCACTGGGACCTTCGAGGTATTGTATACACGAATAAATAAATAAATAAATAAATAAATAAATAAATAAATAAATAAATAAACACAAGACGTATACC